>NC_073352.2:6390000-6695000 GCF_027580225.2 Misgurnus anguillicaudatus | reverse complement strand
ATAATATATGTGCATGTACTGTGTCAAATTATTATGTATATTTAACCACACACACATTCATATATTCATTTCAGAATTGTTTTATTTATATATCATTTTTTAAATTTATATTTAATATAGATTATATAAAAATATAAATAAATATATATAAACAAGTAAATTATTTTGTATGCGATTAATCGCGATTAATCTTTGCCCAGCACTAGTTTTAACCATTAAAATTGTAAAAATCTCAATGGCATCTGCTTTACTTGCACATGCTCCTCAAGAACCAGACCATTATTTTTTTCATGTGTTTTTTGTTCCACCACAGGTTTTTTTGTGTATGACTAATCACCTTCAGGTAGTACAGCCACAGGAAAATGACATGACAATCCTGATTGGCTGATGCTTTTATCCCAGATGGTGTAATAATGGCATCTACCAGGAGGGGTAACAACCCTGGGGCAATTTTGAGAAATGTCCAATCCACAAGAAGTTTACAGCAACACATACTGAAGGTCTTATCCTTTATTTTAATAGCTAATGCCCTCAAGTTTACCTCACAGCCCATCAAACCCACACCTGACAGCTTGTACCCAAGATGAAAGCAGTGAAGTTTGAACGCTTTATATTCAAATAGCAAGGTTTTCTGCCACTTTCACCTGCGTAGGCAGAATTGCCAGATGTACTCTTGCCAGAAGCAGCTCACCGTTGTTAAATTACAGCAAATGACTTTAAAATGTGTACAGAACTAAAGTTTACTTTAGTTGACGGCCTCAAAAAAGACGTCCAGTTAAAGCCGCAAAACACCAATTTTGAGAGAAAGGGTAACTGAACAAAGCTCTTCCTTCATATTTTCATGAGCACAATAGTTAACTGCAATCCGCCGCAACTAAATAACCATCTGCCAGCCGGGCGTGCAAGAAACTGAGTCCAGTAAAAACGGGGTAGACACATGTAAAATCTTGGCAGAGGAGATGCACACCATTAGCCTAATGACAAAATGAAGGATGGGCGACTCTGTGCAGACGGAGGGGAAAGATTTAAAAGCCTAAGAATGCAAATTCATTCCTTTACAAAAATTCACAAAACCTTAGATCATAAATAGACCAAAAAGTGCTCTGGTCTCAGTTATTTCTCCTCCCAATCGGAAGACTACACACTCGGCTTTAATTCAACTTTGGCCATCAGAAGAGAAGCGCTGCACCCATGATCCTTTTCATGTTGCACCCCGGTCTTTGAACTGCTCGTCTTAATGTACCTGTGACTTCAAGACTTGAATGGCATAATGGGAAAACAGAAATAATTTGAGAACTTCCACCGTCCCCTCCTGTTTCATGGTACTTCAAAGTAACATCTGTCTTAGTCTTAGGAAAGAGAATGGAGCAGATATATAAAGCTTTGCCTGGAGGATTAGTACGCTTTGCTAGTGGTCACTAATTAAATTGACAGAAGTGGACTGAAAATGATTTAAACATGCAATTTTTGAAGTTACAATAATGAAAGAGAAAATTATTTGGTTCTATTGATTGACGCTTACAAACTTCAAACTAACTTGTATCATTTTAATGTTGCTGGCTCTAGCAAATGAATGACACAAATAATGATTGTTTTCATAAAGGTTTCTCAGACACTCCTCCATTTAATATTGGTCAGTCAAAGAAGACCCCCTTTTTTAAACAATCTGGTGTAATTTAATCAAAACAAGAGTACAAACTAAATACACTTTAATTGTGCAAATATTACATTACACTCAAGCACAAAGTCAAAAAAGCATATCTCATTATGTTTTAATCTCTATACAGTTTCAAATATTTCATAAGAGATGTGAAATGTACCAGACCTCAGGCCAATAAAAGACCAATAAAGCCATATGGATTGTGTTAAAGGTTGGAAATATTAAAAGCGTGGTCTTAATTAATACTGGGAAAGGAGAATTAAACCCATCCCACGATTTAAATCAATAAATAAACTTCACATTTAAAGAGTGGCATTAAGCCCATCAGAGGAGAATGAAGAATGTCGAAAGTCTTTCGAGTGCACATATTTCATTGCTAAAAAGCAACGTTATTTTGTGAATTTGGTATAATACAATGTGTTTGGTTTATGGTTAAAAAAACACATTATTTTCCAAGCCCAGTCACATGAAATGATGTACCCATAGTCACGTAATTTTTTGATTCTTTTTCGAATACTATCAAGAATTTCCGTGTTTTTCGTGATCAAATCACGAACCTCTATCTATGTGTCACTGTCACGCGTTGGTTACTCAACTGCTTTTTCCTATTTTCTTACCATTTTTGCTTCGGTTTAGGGTTAGATTGGCATAAAATGACATCCTAACCCAAACCCAACTCTAACCCTTACACCAGCCGACAATGGTTTAAAATTTAGAAAAAAATAGTATAAACTAGGACTGGGAAAAGATTAATCGCATACAAAATAGGAGTTATTTTTTGACCGATATATGTGTGTGTGCTGTGTGTAATTATTGTGTGTTTTTAACCACACAGTGTCAGATTTTTTATTTATATATCAATTTTTGAATTTATATATAATATAGAATATATAAAAATACATATAAATATATATACACATGTAAATGTTTCTTAAATACATACATGAATGTGTGTGTATTTATATGTACATAATAATTACACACAGCACACACTCATATATTATGCCAAAAATCACTTTTATTTTGTATGCGATTAATCACGATTAATCTTTTCCCAGCCCTAGTATAAACCAATACTTAAAGTGACATCCTAATGCAAACACCAAATCTAACCCTAAACCAAAGCGATGATGGTTTGGAAATAGGAAAAAGCAGTTGAGTAACCAATACGTGACAATGACATAAACAGAAATTCATGATACGATCACGAAAAAACGTGAAAATTCGTGACAGTATCACGAAAAAGAATAAAATTACGTGACTATAGGTACATAATTTTGTGAGATTGGGTAGCATTTTCCCAACATGATCTCACATTTTCCACATACCGTACATTTTTGTAGCTCCAAATATACTGCTTTCCTGAAACGCACTGATTTTGTACAAAACTCATTGATTTAAAAAGTTCTGTGTCCCTGATTGGCCAGCTAATCTGTACGTTGTGATTGGCCTGAATACCTCTGACGCTTTTTGCCATGTTTAAAAGATTCGTCACAATGCAATGCTAACAGGAGTTAACTTACAGGCTGTACGAGTCCAAAGTGGGATGAATTATGACATCACTAATCCCAGGTAGTAAACGGTTGCCTACAATCCGTGTGTTTGTTGTAGTCCAAGAAATGCGTCATTGTTTACTTTGGGATTTGTACCTTTTGCATATCATTAACATGCACTAATACACACTTACACACCAAAGGAAATGTAAAAACATGAATCGGACCATAGGTGCCCTATGAAATTTCAACCAGGATATGTTTAAAATTCTCACAAGGTACAGTTTCACTTTTGAAAACAAGTGTCACTTCATTTTGAACTACAAAAGCATCAATTTTGTACTAACCACACACTAGACATCTCTAAAGCAGACTACAGTCCCATCCAGACACAACCAATCAAAAACCATAAAAGCAACAACACACCGAAATCAAAATTCACCTGACTGTGACTGACCAAACCACAAGGAGATAAAATCTTTCTGGACACTAAGATTAAATGTAAATGTTTGCAGTAGCGACAGATGTGGTCTATTAAGCACAGTGTGAAAAAAATCACCAATATGCCGCGTTCTGCAAATGTAAAGATGTTTCGCTGTCGGCGAGGATTCACATCTCATTACAGCAAAGAGTGACAGAATATATTTGTGTCTTGAATGAATGAGCTGTTTGCTTCGCCTCAGCAGGTGCTGTATATTCAGCATACTGTCTTTAAAATGCATTCGCTTGATTTCTGTTTTGTTAAAAATAAAATCTCTGTACTCAACGCACCTCAGTAAATCACAAATCTGTCTCAGTCAATAGGCAGTAGAGGTGAAATGTCATTGTGAGTTTATTTATTCAATTATTTCTGAGTCTTGTATTCCTGCCAGCATGTTTCGCAGTGACCGGTCCTGTGATTCTGCTTGTGTGGCAGTCCGTTTTGACAGCGTGTCTTTGTGTTACACCGTTACTTTGCTCTTTTAGCTTTCTGTTCTTTAACTGCTTTGATACAAGTCTATCTTTTATGATCTAACAACAACAAAAAGGAATGAATAAATAAAAGACAAGAGAGAAATGGATGAAAAGATAAAAGAGATTAATACATAGTCATAAATGACTGCAGCCGCATGAAACCTGACAAAAACATGTCCAGGTCATATTTTATAACAAAATCACTGGATTTAAGGAATGTTTTACACTGTGACATTCTTCACAAAAATAAAACAATGGATTAAGTAACATTAACATTATTTTTCAAATGTAAGTGCTAATAACAATGACTACATCACAGTGGTTATTGTACTGACTTCAAATTGTGCTGATGGAGAAATGCAATATACTTATGTGAATTACCACAGGGAATACTAGAAATGAAAAACAGTCAAACTAAAACATCTGGACACATCATCATAATGACAATTTGGGAGAGAAATGGATTGAGTTCTAATGAAAATGTCACAAAGCCAAAAATGGCAATGGTTCTTAAAATAGGCTTCATACAAAATATCTTTCTCAATATGACACAGACATCCCGAATGTTTCTTCATGTGCCATACAGTGAGGTCTTTTAGAAAGAAAGACAACCAAAAACAACCTCATTATTTTAAAAATCAACAAAAACAATTATACAGACCAAATAAATGCGACTCAAATGTACAGTTTAAGGACTCATTACTTTGCTCAGTCATTCATAAACATTGCTTGAAACTGCATTGTCATTTTGTAAACAGCAATTACCCAAATTATTGATTGATAAGCTGACAGTGAAGCAGTCAAAACAACATGCATTAAACAAAAGCTTATTTCAGCATTTCTCTGCTTTTAAATTCATATCTCTGCCCTAGTGCCTAGTACAGGGTATACGCAGATACCCACTTTTTATTAGATGGCATGGGGTATACCCACTTTTAAATGTTCATTTGTAATGATCCTTACTCTGATAAGTTTTTTTATTATTTGAAGTGAACTAATTATGAAAGACTAGTCTAACACGGTATATATCAAGGGTGTTTAACTTTAGTTGGTCTCCTTTAAAAAAATGGGGGTTTAGATTTAAGAGTAGGGGAGAGCGGGGGCGAAAGGACCAATTTTCAGAAAAACTTAATTTTAAAAGACAATGTTATAGACATAGATATATTTTTTGCTGTGGTCAATAACTCACAAGTGTGCTCTATCAATACCAGGTGGAATTTAGTAAAAATGTAAAATGACTTCAGTATAATTTTACTTTAAACATAAGTAGTGAATTGTTACTTTGACCCCACCTGCAGGGACGAAAGTAACACACAGGTGGATCAAAAGTAACACAACAAAACAAGATAGATTTTTGTGTTACACTTGTATTAAATATACATGACTATGACCTCATTACTATGTAACTGCAAACATATTTTGTAATTTATCTTTGTAAAAAATAATGAAATTACATTTCCATTTTAAATTTTGTTTTATAAAATGTTTCAAAAGCAACCAACAGTACAAACTTAAATTGTTGAGAATAAAACATTTTAAATAGAGCTGGGCATGGATCAATCTAGATTAATCTCATACAAAATAAAAGTAATTTTTTGCATAATATATGAGTTTGTGCTGTATGTAATTATTATGTATATATAAATACACACACATTCAGGAATGTATTTAAGAAACATTTACATGTGTATATATATTTATTCTAAATTATATATAAATAAAAATATATAAATAAAAAAACGATATTTAAATAAAACATTTCTTAAATTTATATACATATATACATAATATTTACACTCATCACAAACTCATATATTATGCAAAAAATTACTTTTATTTTGAATGAGATTAATCTATGCCCAGCCCTAATTTTTAACAGTTTGAACACTGTGAAAATTAAATTAAATCAAATGAGAATAATATAAATTTTCAACATATACAACAGTATTAGCAGCGGGACAAAAGTAATAAGTGTTACTTTAGGAATTTACTTATCATGGTTAAAAACACCTTTCTGGATCTACATGCGGAAAATGGTGAGTAAATAACACAATATTTGTCAGCTCTGTCAGCTCTCTCTGGATCAAACTTCTCAAGTAAGTATTCACATCTTTAGCAATAAAACACATATTTTTTACTTAAATATGCAGAGCAAAATCACCCCTATTAAATGTACACTCCTGGTGTACATATGGGCACCACCAGGTCTGGTGGTACCCATATAAACACCAGCAGTGTAGATTTAACACTGGTGATTTTGCCGTGTGAACTATATCAGGGGTCTCCAACCCTGCTCATGCAGATTTTAGCTCCATCCCAAATCAAACACAGCTGAAGCAGCTAATCAAGGTGTCCAGTGTTGCTTGATAATTGCAGACATGTGGGTTGAAACTGAAATCTGTAGGACGGTAGCTCACCAGGAGCACCGCTGACAGAGTTATAGTAACGGGAAGAAATGTTTGAATGTTAAAAGTTGGTTTGTGTTGTGGCCTGCTGTGTGAATGTGGGCTACTGCGTTCTAATGAGAGAGAGAGAGAGAGAGAGAGAGAGAGAGAGAGACATGTGACACTGCCTAAGAGGAACATCAGTTCCCTTAAATAGATTCACCTTAAAAGGCATCTAGTCCCATGTGACAAAACTAAATTAATATGCACTGATTTTATATAGAGCATCCAGCACTAAGTTCAAGGCAAAATCAAAACAGTGAATCATGATTCATATGGTTTAAAGAAATATTACACTGACTCGCTATTCATATAATGCTGGATATTATATTTTGAATCACGGTAAAGACAAATAAACCTAGCAATTGGAAGAGGCCACATTTCATTCAATATTTTTACATAAAAATCCCCAATAGACTAACATTTTAAAAGGAACCAAACCATACATACTTTAAAAACAAGATTGTGGAAAACTTTTGACTTGGACTGAAACAAACATCCTAGAAATCATTTACTCTACGCTCTAAAAAAAAATGCTGGGTTGTTTCAACCCTTGGTTGGGTAAAAACAACTCACCATGAGTCATTTTTAGCCCAGCGGGGTGTTTTGTCCAATATTAACCCAGTTTTTAAACAACCCAGAATTTTTCAACTGTAGTAATGCACTAAAAACTCTCAATACTTCAGCAACCACCCAGACTAGCCTGAAAAAACTTCTAAGATTATTTCCACATCCATTTATATAGCCTATTCGAGTACAATATGTATTTCCTATTGCATTGAATACATATGATCAGATGTGATTTCTGCACAGGTATTTCAAGTACACTTATCCCACATGCATACTCCAAATACTATAGCGAGGCAATTTCTCTGACAGTGTTTCATGTTTCAAAATCTCCCTGCTTTTGTAACGCCACATGGGTAAAATCAACGGCTTTCAAAGAAACGATGACTTTAGTGTAAGCCATCATCTAAACACTCAGCACAACAATAATTTGAAGATTTTACCCAGCAAGAGTTTATCATTTATGGCACTCTTGAAATGCAAAACGAATAGTGTAAGTTTCTAGTCTGAGCAGTGATAGTAGTTCTTCACAGTTTCTCTCTGCTTGTAGAAACCAAGAAAAAAAAACATCACACGTTCAAACATTAAAGAAGGTGGATTTATGTATTGCATTTCTTTATATGGTCTGCAGTTGTCAAAGATGCATGCAGTTCAGGGCACTGATATCGGGGGTACCCTTAGCGTCTTCAAAGGCATGTCACCAAGGCATGTTCGTTTTTTAAGCTTTAGAGGCAATCCTCAAAGAATCATTTAATCGAAGATTCTTCAAAGAATCATATTTAATACATTTTTATAATCTGATGTAGCTTCTTAACAACAAATCGTAAGTAATCGTTTGCAGAATAAAAGTTTTTGTTTACTTATCATATATGTGTGTGTTTTATGTATATATATATATATATATATATATATATATATATATATATATATATATATATATATATATATATATATATATATATATATATATATATATATATATATATATATATATAATATATATATATATTATGTTTATATAAACACACACACGCATGCATGTATATATTTAAGAAATATTAACATGTGTATATACATTATTATCTTTATATATAATTTATATTATATATAAATATGAATAATTAATATATACACTTTTTTTCCTTAAAATATATATACATATTTTAACCTTTTTTCACCTTAAAGAACCTTTTGTGAAACAGAAAAGTTAAAGTTGAAGGTGTTTTAAAGAACCATTTAGACAGAAACGGTTCTTCTATGGTAGGCTGACCATACGTGCCATTCTTCCCGGACGCGTCATGGCCAGGATTTCGGTGCGTCTTCCAGAAGTCGTATTTGTTGACCGCATACGCCATTCAGGTAAAATTATAAGATATACAATCGTCGTTTCATTCTTACCTTAAAATGTAACGGTTGCTTTTCTGTAATATTAATAATAATAATCCTCTATGACAGGGATGGGCAACTTCGGTCCTGGAGGGCCGGTGTCCTGCAGAGTTTAGCTCCAACCATAATTAAACACACCTGAAGCTCCAATTCAGGTCTTACTAGGCACACTAGAAACTTTTAGGCAGGTGTGCCGAGGCAAGTTGGAGCTAAACTCTGCACGACACCGGCCCTCCAGGACCGAAGTTGCCCATCCCTGCTCTATGATGTATGCGGTCGACAAATACGACTTCCGGAAGACGCACCCAAAATCGTGGACATGACGCGTCTGGGAAGAATGGCACGTATGGTCACCCTATTCTATGGTATAGAGATGCACCTTTATACACTTACTGTAGCTACAGGTTATGTGCTTATAAGAAAGCTTATTATGGTTAACCAAACGAAGTCTACGATTATTCAATATGTTGGTCGTGTGCATGAACTTTTCCTGACATGCAGAAGCAGCTTTCTTATGCAGTGTTGCATCAATTGATTTTCCCATAAAAGAGACGAAATTTTAAATGAAATGAAATTGACCCTTTTCTAAATACACGCACCTGGTCTTATAGTATGCTATGTCTGCTATAGTAAATGAAATAAGAATGCCTTAAAAACTCCATCGCTGAATCTATAAAGACTGTGCTGCCCTAATGTTAATGTTAGCCAACAGGCAAATATATATTTATACTTTCTTTTGGCTATCTCACAGTCAGATCTCTGGGCTGATATGAAATGCCCAACGTTTTAATACAATCACTTCTAATGTCTGTCATTGAAAATCCTGTTACACTTGAAAATAAGTCCCTTTAAAGAGCTTCAATTATCTGAATTAAGAGATTCACGTTTTTACATTTTCTTCTGTGTGTAAATGTGTAATAGTACATGTTAACGATATGCAAAAGGTATAAACCCCAAAGTAAACAATGACGCGAGTTATCGTCTCCAACTTAAATCTCTTCTATTAGACCACAACAAACACACGGATTGTAGGCAACAGTTTACTTCCTTGGCCTGTTGACGTGGACACGACGCGTAATCCCGCCCGCTTCTGACTCACAGCCAGTAAGTCGTCTATGTTTTCATTCTTTAGAATGAGTTTTGTGGACTTATGTCAGTGATTTAAAAATTTAGCTTTTTCAAAAACCACGCATAAACATTTTTCTCTCGAAAATACAAACATGTACATACATGTAGCTCATATAATATTGTAGCCCAGTTTGTGCTGTACGCAGTGTTATGAGACTTTTGCTATTAATATGTTTTTAAGCAACTGAAAAAAGCACAAACGTCAGTGTAGGTCAAAACTTCCCCAGGTCCCTAAAAAACCTTTAGACCCCAGAGGGTTAAAGCTCGTTGTTTGTTGTTTCTATGATCACAAATGCAGACATGGTTTAATGTTTTACTATCCTTGCTTTACCAATCTGTTACGTTCTGCTCAAGCTGCGCTGGTAAAGTTGATCGATTAGCTTGGTCATCTGCATTTTTTGGATCAGATTTGGCTCGTATTGGTAAGGTAGTAAAGACGATATTAACTCATGTCATTATTGCATTGTGAGCTAATCTTCAAAACAAGGTAAGGAGCGTCACATTTCCTGCTGATGTCAGAGGTATTCAGACCAATCACAACGTACAAGTAAGCTGGCAAATAAGCTTTGTACAAAATCAGATGGTTTGAAGATGGCAAGGATATCTGGAGCAACAAAAATGTAAGGTATGTGGAAAATAATGTGTTTTTGAACCATAAACCACGTGAACACATTATATTATAGCAAATACACAAAATAAAATTGTTTTTATAGGTGTGTAAAAATGCAAGTGAACATACAACGCCATTTACCACATGCGACAGACACTGATTCTCGACAGACAATATGTTTTGTTACAGACAATAATATAAAAGAGCAGAACTGGGGCAAGGACTCTCTTAGGACTAAAGTCTTCTCCTAGTTTTATTTGGATTGTTAAAATCAAGTTTTTCCCCTAGCCCTCGGTTTTAGATTAACAATCAAATCTTTTTCATTTATTTATTCATCTTATTCCTAACGTCTGCACGGTTATCAGCACAAGACAGCTCATTGGTATGTGATCATGGCTCACGGCTCAATATAACATGAGGCTTCGCGCCTCCTTCGCCACAATCCCACACCCACCTTGACACTTTCGGTTTGATTGGCTGCCTATGTGTAGAGTTTTTTTTCCAAAGACAGTCGGTGTGGTGAGGCAATATGAGATCTGATTGTTAATGAGATGACTCTGCAGAGGTTGGGAAGAGGTTTAGATATCCACACGGGTGCTGATGTTACCGCATAAATACCGCAAACCAGTATGGAGGTTTGGGAATGGACACCGGTGGATGTGAAGTAAGATGGGTAAAATATGTTCGATTTATTTCTCATATGATCGGGAGACAAAAGGATTCACAGGAAGCGTATATCCGAAAAGCCCTTAGAAATAGTTTAGAAGTAGTGAACGACCAAAGTATGGGCAATGTTGATAAATACAGTACTTTATTTGAATTTATTCTGCCCCTGCAACTAAACTCTGCTTGTGTAATCACTTAGGTTATCTTCTTCATACCCATCAGTACCTCTACAGTGCATGGGGTGATTCTGTGTTGCCAAGGGAACTTGCTTTTCAATTCAAAGTGATTTTGACTCAGAAATACCGACACACTGTGCCCACAAAGCACTTCTATTGCTCAATACTCATCCTCTTATTGCAACACTTTCACTTGCAAATCAGACTGGACAAGCACAGGGGCTGCAGAGGACTGTTACAAATACAAAGCCATTCGACCACAAATACATCAGAGCAGAAATACAAAATGACTTGTCATGTACTAGACAAGCAGAACGTTACAGCCGACCACAACGAGTGAAGAGGGTAAAAATATTTTCCATGACAACAAGAAGAAATGGCTGTAGCTTAAGTAATCCAATACAAATGAATTTGATTGGTAATCCAGAATAAGTGGAAGTTACTAGAATTCATCTTGTTAAAAAAATTGTAACAGGGTTTAATCAGATTACTATTTGCATCTGGATGTCCTTCAATGAATGGTAAACTCTGCAAGTTTAAATTATTTTGCTATTACTTTTGGTCAATGTTATTATTGTCGCTCAATCGGATTCACTAGAGCACGGTTAAAAAGAGCCAGTACTTACATGCATGTGTGACAGAGAAACTGTTGGAGGACTCCAGGTTATCTACATTATAATTTAGATGGAAAGGTTTCTCAGTCGTATTCTGGTTGGTGTTGTAGAGCTGAACAGCAAATCTGAAGGCGCTGTGTTCTTGAACCGTAGAGCGCATGAAGAGCCCACCTTCATGGAAAAACAAACAGCAGTAAATCGATGATGAAACATCTACAAGATTTATCTCATGCATTTAAAGACAGAATGCTTAAAACAACAATGCACCTTCAATAAAGAGACATGTATGGATCTGTTCCAACATTTTCATGCATGGACTAAATTTGCTTCGTCTTCATTGGAAGGAACTTTCTTTTGAGTTTATAAAACGATCTTCTCTTTTTTTTAGCCTATACAACGATGCACATGCGTGCACTGTAATGGACATCTAAGCATTTTCACGGGTTATGTCAAATGTACAGTATTTGACAGCATGATTGTCTCAAGTAAATGTTGCATTAGTGCACTTACAGTATTAAAACGGACACAGTAATAACAGAGGACGTACTGTCCTGGTATGAACAACGCATAAACGTGTTTTTTTTATACTGTACATACGCGTCGGAAGCGCACAGGGACGGAGCCCACCGAAAAAATACGCGGACTTACCTATATTTATCTGGTTAGGAAATCCACCGAGAGATCTGCCGAATAGCCCTAATATAAAAAGGACCACGCTTTGAGCCATTTTCTCTCGTGCCTCAAAAACCAAGCCTTATAAAACGAACTGTATGATGAGATTCATAAACGCAGAGATCCGGGCATCAGTAACGCGGTGAGACTCATGGAGAACAATTCTTCTGCATGTTAGAGGAGAGACTGATGTGCTGAGGAGAGGGACAGAAAGAGAGAGAGAGAGAGAGAGAGAGAGAGAAAGAGAGGGGGAGGGAGAGACTGATGTTGTGGATTGTGGAGGCGAGTAAGACGATCAGATTGAGTCTGTGTGCGGCTCCTCCAATTGGACCATCAAGGCGATATTGATCAAACTTGAACTGACGTTGTAGTAGCATAAAATGATTTGGTAATACTTGCTTTGAAGATTGCATAAACCGAGGTGTTAAAAAATTAAATTCAGCATACCTTAAAATAATCTTATCTTCCTAATCGTACGCATGTGTCCTTTTTGTTTTATACTGCATTATAACACTTAACGATTCAAGTTATAAAGGCAGTGCATTATAATGCACATTGTAAACTTTGACAGAAATATTAAAGTTAAAATGCAATTCATGTTTTAATGGTAGCTAATGTGTTATATGCACACTGCTCAAACGAATAGCATTAGTAAGCATTGGGAAAACCTTCACAAGGAATGATACCTAACACGTGGGGTGTCTATAAGATTATTAGTGCAAGGCACAATCACCTGCCATAAACCAAATTCAAATGATCATGTCATAAATTCAGCAAGTTTGCAAAAATCTTTTTTCAAATGTGGCAGATATTTGATGTATTACATAAGTAGTTTACTATCACTACCAGATCAAATCTGTCCACGTGCCAGTTCTGCTAACGCAAACATAGTCCAGCGTCTATAATGGTTAATCGTGTCGCATTGTTAGCACAGAGGACGGGGTGTGTAGTGGGACGAGAGCATATTGTGGCTACAGTATAGTGTGGGGGGTAACATGAAGACCCTTTAATTGAGCACCATCGATCGCTTTGTTAGGAATCGTTTATCATTGCGTCATACTAAAAGCCTATTGGATAAACAGCGAGGGGTAATAAAACAACGATCCTATTATTGGACCGCATTAACAAACACTGTCAAGCGGGCGCGTTCACACAGGACGCATACATCCAAACTGAGCGCAACAAAATAAAGCAGAACACTGCGCGCGTTTTAAAAGCTTTTTAACCCTTGGGAATTTTTACTACAGCAGGCAGCAGCTTACTGCTTTTGGCATGTTAACATACTATTTTAGCCCAGACAAAATGTAATGACGCTGTGGAGAGCACGTTTTTAATGTTTGCAACTTTGAAAGAAAAACATTGAGATGCTAAGCAATGTTCATTTGACGCACGTCTAGGCTACAGTAAACGAATAATCAAATCTAATGCATACTCAAGTGTGGTGTGGAGGAACGCTTTCTAAAAGAAAACAACATGAAAGGCTTTAATAAAAGAGAAAACGAGCTCTGATGCCTTCATATAGTGACGCTGTTATTGAGTAATAGAGCTGCTGTCCATGGTGCTAAAACACAACGCTTACATTCAATTCATCTGGATCTCTAGACGTCACTTCTCAAATGATGTCATTGACTTTATTGTAGATTAATGATGCGTAAAGACGGCCCTGGGTCCGAGTTTACATTACAGTGTTTATGCAACACATGTGTGCACTCGTTTCAGTGAACAGTATTGTGAAGCAGCATCATGCTACACGTTGTATGTACCCTAATTATATATAATGTATTTTGTAAGGTAACTGTAATGTAAATTGTAATCAATACCAAAAATAAAAGCCGAAAATACACACTAATTTAACTTCTGATGCGAAAAGATCAATTCGAGATGTTTAACTAGGCACATATATCCTGCATCGCCTATCCTTCGTGTATTTCTGCCAATCGGAAGAACAATTCAAGGATGACAGTTCCATTTATCGTGGTCTGCAAAGCACCTACAAAATTGAGTTTTTAATTGCATTTCAAACAGACAAAGCTGTAGCTATTGATACTAAAATTGGCTTGTGCCCCCAGTGCAGCATCGCAGAGGGAAACGTCATTGCAAGATCCTCTCAAATGCAATTCTGCAATCACTAGAAAATGTGTTCAATAAAAAAAGGGAAATAGAGAGCAGATGAACAAGTTCATTTAAAGCATAATGTACTTAGTTTTGATGTTCAATCAACCATAAGACCACATAGAGATATAATGTCCAATATATATGTGTGTGTGTGTGTGTGTGTGTGTGTGCGTGGATGTGTGGATTCTGGGAAAAACATTATTTATATAATTATATATATAATTTTTTTTCCCCAGTTGTGTGGATGTGTAATTTTTCAGCACTGCAAAGGCAGAATGTCATTACACAATGGCAGGTTTATGGGCTCTGAAAACTTATACCTTTCAATTTCACTTCTTTTTCAGATTTTGTTGGTCAGCTGGATGTGATCCATATGACAGCTGACACCAGATGTGTCTATATCAGTGGCTTTTGTGGTTAAAAAATGTGGACTGTCTTTTATGAAGGTCAGTGTTCTCGGCACTAGACCCTCCGCCCCACATTAATGTGTCAGTGTGGAGGGGTGTATACGACCTCAGCATTGATTTTCTCAGACTGTGATCATTGTCATCTACCTATGAGCACTCAGACCATTCACCTTAGTCATGCACATTATATAAAATGTGACCCTATAATGATTAAAGGTTAGAGTTTCATTGCTGCACTAAGGCAATTGATTAGATCTGAATACAAACACATTATTAAATGTTTTATGAAGTATTTATAGACTAAATAAATACAAGCTTGGTAATCATAAAATAGTGCCATGAAGTAAATATTGTTTAAACCGGGATGAGTTTCTTTATTCTGTCCAACAGAAAAAAGGATATTTTGATAAATGATTGTAAGCACATAATTAACAGCATCAGGGTGATTCTCACGGAATTAGGTGTCATAAAACATTTTGATTAAAAAAGTAAATGCAAAGTAAGAGTATCAAAATAAGAAAGAATACAGTTACAAACATCTCTTCATGTACTATTTTTCACATTATTTCAAATGACATCATACAAACCAATTTTGTTGTTTTTTCACATTTAATGGGAACATTTTCATTACCGCAACGTGTCCATGACTGGATTTGCGTTGTTTGACATGGAAATATTTAGAATTAAAAAATCTAAAACGTAAAAAGCTTCAGTGCATGTTAGACTATAAACATTTACAGTAAAGAAACATGTGGTATTTGGTGATCATTGGTAAATGTAGAGACAATAATAAGGAATATAAATCTGTCCAAGACCAATTTTCTCATCCTCCACAACAATTTTTAATCATTTATTAAGCCCTCAACAAACTAACATAAAAAAATAGTTGGAAGGGACATAATTGACTCTGACACTCAAGATGGCTACCAGGTAAGCAGTTCTTATTTATTCTCTCCAGATGAAAGTTGAAGTTTTGTTTATCATAGTACCTAGACAACCTTTTAGTTCTCATTACCGAAAAATGAGTTTATAAATGCATATATTTAATGTAATATCATGTTGCGGTAATGATAATTTTTGATAATGATAATCTAAAAAATTTAAATAATTCTATAGGAAATATTTTTAAATCCTCTAAAAATAATGGTTATGTAAGTTCAGACCTTAATCTTATATGTGCAAAAAAAAAAATTGGCTTCAAGGGCTTTTTAAAAATCTGATGTTGGACACCTTCTAAGTCTGGATTTCGTGAGAATCACCCACTCATTGTATTTGTTTTTCCTACTATGGGAGTCAGTGAGTACTATTAACTATGTGCTTACAAACATTTATTAACATATCTTCTTTTCCATTTAATGCAATAAAGAAGCTCATGCAGGAACAACACAAGGGAGAGTAACTGATGGCACAAGTTTCATGTTTGGGTGAACTATCCCTTTAATGTGATCCTCTAATGTAAGACATGCCAACCCTGCTCTATACTGTAGGTAACATTGATATGTTAACCCTCTGTTATATCACAAAGCAGGCAAACATCTGTATATTATCCGATATACTGCAATACTTCACTAAAGTTATTTATCAAATTAATACAATTTTGAATTAGATTTGATCAAGATTTCCTCTTAAACTGAACAGAATGTGTTTTATATGTCTACTATGAATGTCTGTTAGTCTATAATAAACATTTTGACAGTAGACAACACAATGTGGAATGCATGTGAATCAATGTCATGATGCATTTCTTTGTGTGTTTGGATCTATTAATTTATTTAGGCATTACAGACAATCCCCTGAACATGTTTTATCATTTTTTATTTAAAACATTTCAAAAGAATAGAAATTAGAGATTTGTTAAACAACATTCATAATATTTGAAAAGCCCCCAAAGGTGATATTTCATGCATTCTGACTTATTAACACAGTTATAGAGTTGTTTCCTCATACTAAAAGTAGGCAAAGTGTCAAAAAAGCAGTTGGACATGTTACAGAGTATTTCTGTGCCGAATGCACTTCGCCAAGATTCGTACAAGTTTCGGAAAGTTTTTTTCGATTCCAGTTGACGTTTCAGGGGTTTCTATTGGTGTCACTTCTTTTTATGGGCACTTCCCCCGGAAAACCCCGCCCACCCGTCAATCAGCGGGAGACGCTAGAACTTACAAACATCTTATCATGCGACACAGCTTTGTTTAATTTTAAAACTCAACAATGGCACGAAAGTAGAAGTGTGTTTTGGATATAAGGAGAAGAAATCCAGCCTTATGAAAACAATGGATATAGTTTATTATCCGGGGTAGAAGCGGAGTTTTGCTTGTGTGTTTGATGCGCTGGATTTTCCCAGCCGTGTCATGAGTTGCATGCGGTAAGTAAGACTTCTGTCTTATGTTGGAAATAGGCACGTGCATATTATATAAATGACACAAACATGTAGTGAATCATAAGTTATAAGTGTTGTATAGTTTTGCATGACTCCTACTCGCTCCTCCCGCGGTAGTAACTCCTCCTTCTTCATTTTTTCGTACGTTATCGGAAAGATTCGGTAAAGCTAATCTTTCTTTTATAAATCTGATTAAGACTCTTCGGAGATATAAAGGATGTAATACTACTCTTTATAAAACGGTTAGTTCCAATCCTTGATTCTGATTGGTCAATAGGTGTGCTTTATTCGCAATAAAACACTGCTATGACCGCTTCACCCAACGGTTCTATTTAATATCACTGCGCCCTTAGCAAAACCCTTAGCAACACATAAACATATAATGAGACAAAGTCTGAGAACAGTTTGTTGTTTTTATTTGAACTTTCATGTTGTTTTTCGCAGTCAGGGACTATTTTTTCTAGCGGAAGGAATGCTTTTATTAATTTAACTTCATGAAAGTTGCACTAATATTTTTTTTACTTTAATATTGTGTGGTAACCGTTTTATAAAAGCAATAAGGTACTCGAGGCAAGTGCTGTATCGTGAATAAGTAACGGCTTCGCGTCGTGCCTAACAACGCCCTTCAGCCGTTACTTATTCACGATACAGCACAGCCTCTCGTACCTTATTGCTTACATAGGTACTCCAGATTAACATCAGAAATGCAGAAACAGCGTGAGCTTTAAAAGTAGATTTTTTTCATCATCTTGGCCATCCTTGTTTGTCATTGACCTCTGTTTATAGTATGCTACGCCTGCTGTACAGGTAGTGATTTGTAATTTTTTATCAGGAACTGATATGGCGAATTTAGATGTTGAAGTAACACCATGTTGCCTGCATCCTCTAAAAGGTGAGACTTTTTAATCTTTGCCTGTCGTGGTGATGGCCCAGATGTGTCACTACCGTTCATTCACATTATCCTACATCTTGACTCGAAAAACATGCTCTGGAAAACTGTGAGATGTAATGACGGGACAAAACAGCATCATTCAAAGAGACAGTTTGCTCAGGACCCTCGGCATCAGTGGTACCCAGTGACATTTACACAGGGGTAAAGGAGCCAATTACTCTTTTTTTCCCCAGACCGATAAGGGCTGATGTCAAGTGTTCAGCTACTTACGGTGGAGCCAGATTATTCAAAAGGGCTTCAAAAAGTCTGTGACATCGAAAGGCAAGCAACTGTACGCCATCAGCAGAGCAGCTACTTCCCAAAAAAAACCATTTATCTTTCCACAAGCACTTTTATCATCTAGGAATTTGATGAAAACTGCATAATGCTGTTATACTGTGACATTCAGATTATAACTATTGAAATGTGTCACGACACTGGAGCCAGTGTGACATACTTACAGAAATAACCGCTTGGACAGTCTTTAACACATTGAGGCCTGTGTCACAACGCTCCTCGTGCGACTTAGCAAATGC
The DNA here is from genome assembly GCF_027580225.2 of Misgurnus anguillicaudatus. Classification (NCBI taxonomy): domain Eukaryota; kingdom Metazoa; phylum Chordata; class Actinopteri; order Cypriniformes; family Cobitidae; genus Misgurnus; species Misgurnus anguillicaudatus. The sequence continues at coordinate 6,676,264 of NC_073352.2, read as the reverse complement.
TCTTTGCAGAAGCGTGACACGGGCTTCTGCGTTATCAGTCGAACAGACTGACACACTTAAAGTCCCAGAGGCCCAAAACAGGAGTGGTCATGTGACTGCTCTCTTTAGCATAGCATGAATACATGGACTCTGCAGAACATAGCAAGGGAATTGCACACAAATGGTTAGAGTATAAAGTCAAGTTAGCATTAAACATCCCTGTTGTTTTTCATAACACAACTAATTTCTTAGTAAAACAAGATATTTAAAGTGGAATCAGGTCAGCTGTTTCATTGGGGAATGGGGGCTGTTGTGATGTTTATCGCTTGTTGTATTCCTCAGCTGTAGGTCACTGCAGGTCTGCTATATGCATACAGTAAATGTTAATGTTGCTCAACTGGTAAAGTGTTGAGTTATTAGTGCATGGGTTTGATTCCCAGGGAGCACACATACTAATGAAAATCCATACGTTTTGAAAGCATCAAGCATCTGAAATACTATAACGATTCGTTGGCTGAACAACCATAACTTATGAAAGTATTTGGATTAAACACAAAAAACTTAGTATTTATAACTTTTCAACCTCTACTTACCATATTTAGTATGTGTAACACAAAAATTTAAGTTACCAGGTGAACTTAAATGTATCCAAAATTAAAATGAAAAAACATAAGTAGTGTTAACTACTATAACAATTGCATCAAAATTAAGTAAATCTAGCATAACATTTTAAGTAACTATAGAGCCACGTGATTTCCCGTGATGCCTTTCCAGCCAAAAATTATGACATCTGTCGTAGCCATTTTGTGAAGCACATGCCCTGTAAAAAATCCAACTTCAAAATGTTCTTTTTAAGTTTTTCTTGTTGAAGGGCATCAGTTCATTAATTTGTGTTCACTGAATGAAATAAGCATAATCATCCTGCTAACAAATATCATTTGTTGACTGGAGTTTTAAGTTTTTGTCCAATTTGTTTACCCAACTTGCCAAATTGAGTAGTCTGAACAAGCAATAAAAAAAAAACAATGGTCTGAATAGTTCCCAGCATGCATTGCGACATGTTCACTTCTTTGGTTGATATTTACTAAAAAAGATGACTGTTTTAATGTTTGCTGGGTTTATTTATGTTGATATGTTGTTAATGTTAGTTATATGTTGTATTTAGAGTTATTTTGAAAAAATTGTTTGTTCATTGTTACCATGATTGAGAAGTGTGTGCTCAGTGTAGAGGGCAACACAGTGGGTTAGCGTGCATCATAGTTTGCTCACAGCAAAAAGGTCTCTGATTCAAGCAAGAGCTAAGTCAGACAAAGACTTTGTTCAGGAGACCTTTCTGTGTACACTAAATTATGTATACCTTTCTGTGTATACTAAATTGCTCCAACTTCACTCTAAAATATGTGTTGGATTTACTTAAAAAGTGTGATGCAAAAATGGTGCATATATATTTTAAGTAATCCCAACTTGGAATAATTTTACTTAAAATAAACAAGAAAATATGTGTTATATGAACTTAAATATTTGAGTTCATCATCACTCTTTTCTTAAAAATGTAAGTAAATAAAACACAGGTTTTCTTGTAAATTTTAAGTAAAACTATCAAAGTTGGGAATACTTAAAAAGTGTGATGCAAAAATGGTGCATATATATTTTAAGTAAATCCAACACATACTTTTTTAGTGTAGGTTGGTTGGACATATAAAGTAGTATGATGAAGAGATTATGTCACATGCAACAGACCGTTGGCTGAACGCCTGATTCATAATAATCACTTCAAGTCTTAATTTTATTGGTTGAATTTTGCAGGATTTCTCGGATGTGCAGTTTACACTATCACACCACTGACTACTAAATAAATCTGTGATTGGATGCTTTACATGTTATTCAAACAGCCTTGCGTGGATCCTTCTATCATCCTAGTACGAATACATAAACCGCTCCTTACATCACTCTTGTGATATTCCTTCTTGCTCCCTGATCCTGAGATTGGGTCGGTTACAGGCAGTGAGCTACAGACGTTCACCTCTATCTTTATTCAGAATTACATTACTATCTGAATGAATTGAATGCAGGTTCAAAAGTAGCAGCATGATGCAGTAAGAACAATAAAAAAAGCAAATGTTATAACACAAGTGACCTTTTTTTAAGGCTTACACCAGCATGCCAAGATTTCAAAATGTGTACTTTAAGGGGTCCTGCCCCAGCAAAACATCTTCCATTGTGATAAATGGGACATGCTAACAGACAGTTTTCTCTAGGTATCTTTGTCCTTTTCTTTAGATGATTATCAATCGATTATTGGCAACACTTTGATCCCTTTTTTTTACGATCTAAGCGCACGGTCTAAACGGGGATGTCCAAATTCACTTTTGCTAATTTAACGCCTGGAAAAAGGTTTTTGCGCCTTGCACACAGTCTAAAAGGGTTGTTCTTATTCTTGTAATGAGTAATAGGTGTGTTTTGGGTGTAACGTGCAATAAACTAATGTGTCATGAGCGTGCTCTGTCCGTGTCTGCCATGTTTTGTAGTTCTGTGTAGTTCTTTTGTTTCATTGGTCTGCGTGCTGAGTGTTCCCCGGGGTTTCTTGTTACCCAGTGTATTCATTGTCTTATGTCGGTGATTGTAGGCTACTTGTCATGCTTTGTCTCTGTTCATGTTTCCTGTTCCCATTTTGGGTTATGTTTGTACCTGCTTGTTTGGATTTACTTTTATAATAAAAACTGCATTTGGATCCTCTGCCTCTGACTGCTTCACGCACACAATGAGAGTCTCATCTCTCATCTCCTTTAAAAGCCAGTTGTGCTGGCACCATGCTGATTTCCTATTTAAAATGTGTAAACTGTAAAACTGAGCGGAGGAAAAAGACCACAAGTTTAAGATTGATGTTAAAAAATAATGTTGTTTTCATTTGTATTGAATTTTTTTTTTTTTTTTTTTAAACCTGAGAGTCGTTTTCTCTCAGTCATGGAAGTAAAATTAGCAAGCTTTTAATTGCTGTAAATTTATGGATAGCCTACATGATCTGTGTAACCTCAAAGAATAATTTACAAATATGCAAGAAAAGGTTTGTATGCTAAAAATACTTTATTTGTAACAAACAGCATATAAGGAATTTATTTATTTATTTATTTATTAAAATGTATTTTTTCAGCACTGGGACAGCGCCGTGATTGTTTTGAAAAGCATTACTTAAAAAAGGTTCTCATCTCAACATATTCACAGGTACAGTCATCATATACAATAAATCCATGGGTTAGCATTTAAAAAAAAAAAACATTTCAAAATAGATGCAATATTTGCATTTTTTTTTAAAGCAAAACATTTAATTACTTACCAGGCTACAGGTAAAGCAGCTCTTTACGCTAATGTTAGCTGGCTAGCTAACTCAGTTCATCGTTGCTTGCAAATAATGACGGTTCTTTGTTCATAATATTTAAATGTAAAATAAGATGATTAAAGGCAAGACGGAGGCTGACTGACATGCTTTTTTTAGCATTTTGTTAATAGCCAGCCTACCTGACCCCAATCTGATCGGTTGGATATTATGTGGTGCATATATCCCTCAAATGCATACTGCAGTCCCTTTGTCTTGCTCTCTCAGATATTTCACCAAAAATGACTAAATATCTCCTTGGGAAGGTCTGACACCGGTGCATACATACTGTAATAGACTTGCCAGGTGCAAAAGCTTGACTGGCGTAGCAACAATAACTAAGGAGGGAGGGGCTTAGCGAAGGGTCAATTGCGCCATTGACTGACTTTAGATCAGGTTTTAGTTGGTCAATGGCGTAGTCTATTTTAGTTGCCTCCAAATAGCAACGCGCCAACAATGCGCCTGATCACACCTTGTTTTCAGACCAGCGCGTCCATTGACGCACAAATGGGTGCAAATCATAGATTGTAAAAAAGATGGATGACGCCTGTTCGCTCTCTTCCATTGGTGAAAAGTGAAGCCGTCAGTGTCCCGATACGGCGCTGACATCTTGGGTCTTGAGTCTGCAATTTCGGGACCAGTCCTGCGCAGTAGTGAGCAGGAAGTAAAGCCGCAAAATCAAGACCCCGCCCTCTCTCTCGCAGAATCTCATAGAGACAGAGCGCAGCGCTTCATAACCTGAAAACCACGCCCACAGTGGGGAAAGCAATCCAACCGTCTCCATTGACTTTGTATTGCGAGAGGCCGCCTCCTTGTCATTTCTGGCTTATAACAAAAAACTGAATAATGCCTAAAAGCTGCTGTGTGACAATATGTACAGCTAACAAGCCAAAGAACCCAGAAATAAGTTTTTATTAGCTGTCGAGCCGTAAAACCCAGTCTTTAAGGAGAATAAAGTGGATCGCCGTGGACGCAGTTTTACTAATAGGAGTACTATGAAAAGTTGCCTGTTTCCATTTCTGTGTCTTTAAACGCTCGTTTTTTTTAAGTCGACCACTTATAAAAACGTATTTGTTTTTTTTGGCTTGTTAGATGTACACCTTGTCACACAGCAGCTTTTAGGTATTAATCTGTTTTTAAGTTTAATCTGTAAATAAGTTTTTATAAGCTGTCGACCCCAAAAAACGAGCATTTAAAGACACAGCAATGGATACAGGCAACTTTTCATAGTACTCCTATTAGTAGAACTGCGTCCAATAGGGGGAAACGTAGTCGGCGATCCACTTTATTCTCCTTAAAGGCTGAGTTTTACGGCTCGACAGCTAATAAAAACTTATTTCTGGGTTCTTTGGCTTGTTAGCTGTACATATTGTCACACAGCAGCTTTTAGGCATTATTCAGTTTTTTGTTATAAGCCAGAAATGACAAGGAGGTTGGATTGTGTTCCCCCCTGGTGGGCTTGGTTTTCAAATTTGCATAACTGCGCTCTGTCTCTATATCACACGATATCACAGCTGTCAATCATGATGTGACACCACCGTTTTAATATCATTAAATAACTAACTAAACACAAACTTATTTAAAAAACAAACATTTGAATTTACATCAGCGTGATAAAAACTACAGTACATGACAGAAACCAGCTTCGGAAAACACATAATTGAAGTGTAATTCTTTTTTTTAATTGGTCTCAAGTCCCATTGAATAACATGGGGGAGGCGTATGACCTATACTGGGACCTGTCACTGGGGGGCGATCGAGAAGTTTTGGCTTCACTTTACAGGGCTTGTGCGGCACGCTTGGTGCAAATGCATTTGCTATTTAAACAATGTGATGAAGGACGTATAAATGATAACTGCGCCTGGCTCAAACTAGCAAAAAACACTGCATTGCGCTGGTTGTAAGATAGGGCCCTTTGACTAGTTGATAGGATTACCGTTTCACAGATATGGCATAATGTTGATGCAGAAAACTCTTGCATGTGCAGAATTACAATTTCATATCACATTGATCACGTTGTTCATTTATGATTTTCAAAAGATCAAACCTCAACCGAACCTTTGGGCTTGTTCTTTCTAATTAACCAAGCAGGATTCATCAGACACTTGCGATCTTCATGATTTCTCAATTTTAATGGACTCGTCTCTAAAGCGCCGATGCTCCTAACCTCTCTTCCTCTCACTCCATTACAATCAATTATGCATCTGAGTCATCGTTTCAGAACAGATCAAGGGGGCCACCACGGATTAAGATTAATATCGTAAGAGCTACACCTCCATCTGATCACCATGGAAATCTCACCTACAGGCTTGCCGGCTCTGCGGTTGAAGTCAAGCGCATGTCGAGGTGACAAGCACTCGATCTCCACAGCTGCTGCTAGTGTTGCTCTCGCTCTGTCCTGCTAGGTGGGCATTGTTAGATACAGCGTGCCTAATTGAGGGGAAGAAAGAGGTTGTCATGGCTAATGAAAGAGGTGAGGTGGTACGTCATTTAGACGGTGGGATTTTCAGTCATCACTCATTCACGTGTCTTGTCAGGGGATAATCTCTGAGCTACAAGTAGAAATGTCAAGGGAGTCTTAAACTAAAGGTTTAAAGGCATTATCACCATACTAAATGCAATTAACTGTTTGCAGAATAAATATGATGAAAATCGATGTGCAGGGTCCTTTCTCCTTACGTCTAGAAAAATGCTGGGTTGTTTTTAACCCATGCTGGGTAAGTACTGGACTGAACACACTGCTGTTGGTGATCCAACGCTGGGTCTTTCAAACTAACTGCTGGGGGATTACAACTCATGGCAGGGTAACAACAACCCAGGATTGGGTCATTTAAAATCTGCAGAGGAAACTTAACTATTAGTCAGGCACTGTGGCTGGTACCCGCTACATTTACACCAACTCAGAGACATGTGACCCTAGAGATTTAATGCATTAGATGTGGTAAGCGCTGCCCTCCATAGAATTGGCCAGAGAAGAGAAAGCAAGCCTGGCTTGAGCGAATGAAGCCATGAATAAATCAGTATTTGAAAATAAAAATGTCAAGTGAGAAACATCAGCATGTGTTGTGTGCACTGGCAGCTGTAGCTGATGGGCTTTTCTCATTTCTCATCACCTGCAACATCAAAAAATAAACTTGAGCAATGCATCTGCCCACACCACTGTTTCTTAGTCATAAGCATGAACTTATTTTCCAGTGGGTGAATCAAACAACTCTTACTGTACTGATCTGTATAACATGTATGGGTGTGTGTACGTTTCCTCTGTATACATACATTATAAAGACACATCATTGTGTCATCATGAATAACCACAGGGCTTGGTGAATGGTACCACGCATAGAAATTTTGCCTGGGGCCCCATTTATTTTAGAAGCTATCTGCAGCTATCTGCAGCTATTATTGTGTTTGTCAGCCCTGTCATCTCTCATCGTGGACCCCAGGTGTAAACTATTAGGGCTCTTGATGTTTGCACCTGAGGTCGAAGTGAAGGTGGTCTCTGGTAGCCTACCTGGTTCTTTAATAATGCTACACAGTTTGGCAAGCAATCCCCGAAGCGCATTTTTGAAAACCAGAAGAGTGACACGGAGCCGCTGAGTTGTAAACCCAAGTGTTAGCATGTCTCTAATTAAATTAGTGGTCAAAAATATCACAATATTCAGACGCTCGAGTGCTTTAAGACTCTGCAGTCAGCACATTTGTTTTAAAAGGCTGACTTGTGCATGTTCAGCAATAATGACTCTGTGAGCATTTGACATCAGACAGGCTGTGACGGGAGGGATCACAGGAGATGAGATCCAGGCCGTGATGTTCCTAACATTGCCAACACCTGTAAATTCTTTAGTCTCAGGTTAATGCAATGACTGACTGACAGTCAGCAGAGACAAGCTGCTCACTGTTCCCCCCACACATCAGGATTTCTGATGGTAAATATCAAACATGTTCACGTTCAGGGCGTCTCCGACTTTCTTCGTATCAGGTTTGGACACTCTTAACCAACTTAACACCAAGGGAAAATCTGATAAGATCCTCTGTAGAATCATAAAGAATTATCAGAAGGGGGGTAATCGGCCCAAAATCAACCCCATTATCTTTTGGTGTGTACCCAGCATTAGGGCCAGATTTATTAAACGGGGCAAATTAGTGTGAGATCGCAATTCCAAAAATGCACAGATGGGAGTTGTAATAATATAAGGCGCAAATTAAATAACACAGACGCAACAGCTGATTTCCATAATGACCAATGCAATCTAATAGTTAAAGGATCAGTATGTAGGATTGTGGCTAAAACTGGTACTGCAATCACACAGCTGGTGGCCGATACACAAAATGACAACATAAACATCAGTTGGGGGCTGCAACTCCACTTTTTAAATGACAATATCCTGGCCAGACCACTGTTGTCAGTGATATAAGTATTTGAAATGAAAATGATTTCTTAACTCTTTCCCCGCCATTGACGAGATATCTCGTCAATTAAGAGAAAACGCTTCCCCGCCAATGACGAGATTTTCCGTCTTTCCGCAATACCGCTATTATCCACCAGGTGGCCCTTCCGCAACTTTTTAAAACCGGAAGTATAGTCCTATGACAAGCTGCTGCATGTCCGTGTTTGTTTTAAAGATCGCTCTGAATGGGATCTCTATGAAAAGTCCGTCACAAACATGGAATTATCTCTGCTTTTTGCTCAAAATGCGGTGTTTTTGCAGAAACCTACCCATATTCAAAAGCTGATTACAAAAGAACTACTCAAGGTATGATGAAACGGGTTTTTTTTGTTTGAAAGCAGTGGGTCTGTTCTTTCATTTGGTATATTGTATGTTTATATATTTGAAGAAGAACATTTTCTGGAAGGCATTAAACTTTTGTGAAAATCATGAAAAACGCTGGCGCTGGCTGGCAACTTTTTTTAAAAACGCTGGCGGTGAAAGAGTTAATGTCTAGTGACATATCAGGGCCATTTTATGATTAATTGATATACATTTCTTACATACTGTTCCTTTAAGAGCAGTAGAAATTAGTTCAGGGGCGCAAATAAGCAGAGCTAATGAGGTGCGGGTGATCTACTAACACCTGATGTGCTTGAGTTCAGCACCACAGACATCCCAGCTAATGTAGCCAAAGTACACAAAAAAGAACTGGAGGACTTTTTTTTAAAACACCTGCTATTTTGTGACTTCTCCTAGTGATTCTTCTTTTATTTCATCCAGCAAAAAAATAGCATGGCTTGGCAAACAATATTTTTGAATAATATGTTCCTCTGGCATTTCAAATAATCTGTTACGTGTGAAAAAAATCCTCTGCCTTGTACCACACACTCTCTGATCTCTGGCAAGCCTTCTCCTATCAACTACAATTGCTGCCATTTCAAGAGCAAAATTATCTGATGTAAAAAATTGGCGCAAATACCAGTAATATTACACGCGCAAACATTAGTAAATCGCATTGTGTGAATCATTTCAATAATCTCCTCTCATAAATTTTGTGTCTGAAAGGGAAACTCCCTCAAATGCATATGCAATAAGGCCAGTCGCAAAAACAACTAGATCACACCTTTACAGCACTAATTATCCATTGCACGTCTTTAGGGAATCCCAACAGTCGTTTTTTATCAACAAAATAATGGTTTGCGCTGGCGCAAGCTGTTAGTAAATCTGGCCTCATATGGGTGATTCTCGCGAAATTAGACTTATGAAGTGTCATGAAACATTTTGATAAAAAAGTAAATACAATCAAAAAAAGATGCATACAGTTACAAACATCTCTTCATGTACTATTTTGCACATGATTTCAAATGACATCATACAAACCAATTTTGTTGCACTGTAAAACATACATTGCTGCCTTATTTTCTTTGTTGAATTTTTTTTGTTGATTTTTTTTGATTTACAAGTCATTTCAACTTACTATTATTTATCATGACTAGAGATGAGTTGTTGTAACTACAGGCGAGTTGTTATATTACTTATACAACTAAGTTGACTTTTCTCAACTATATTTTGTAAGTTGTGATAACTCATCTCTGTTGACATGACTTGATTTAACAAATTTTAAGGCAGCAAAGTATTTTTTACAGTGTGTTTTTTCCACATTTAAGGGGAAAATTTTCAGTAGCGCAATGTGTCCATGACTGGATTTGGGTTCTTTAACATTGAAATATTTATGATTAAAAAATCTGTTATACTATAAACATTTACAGTAAAGAAATATGTGGTATTTGGTGATCATTGGTAAATGTAGAGACAATAATAAGGAATATAAATGTGACAAATATAAAAATTTTCAAAAATACATTTGTTGGAAGGGACATAATTGACTGTGACACTTAAGATGGCTACCAGGTAAGTTGTTCTTATTTTTTCTCTCCAGATGAAAGTTAAAATTTTGTTTGTCATAGTACCTAGACAACTTTTTAGTTCTCATTTCCGAAACATTAGTTTATAAATGCATATATTTAATGTAATATCATGTTGCGGTAATAATCATTTTTGATAATGATAATCTAAAAAATGTAAATAATTCTATAGGAAATATTTTTTAAATCCTCTAAAATAATGGTTATAATAAGTTCAGACCTTAATCTTATATGTGGAAAAAATTGGTTTCATAGGCTTTTAAAAAAAATCTGATGCTGGACACCTTCTAAGTCTGGATTTCATGAGAATCACCCATTTCTGTTGTACTAAACTAGACACATCTCTGTGTTATTATTGGAACAACACATTTTGTGTTACTTTTAAAAGTATTTGTATGGTCACTTTTGTTTATTTTAACACAAAATCAACAAAAAATGACACATAATGTGTTAAATAGCATTACACAAAAAATTTGGAAAAATGAATACATCCTTTTTGGGGTACAGCTTTCAACCCTTAAATTTACACTGCTGTTCATTGTATTATTGCAAATTCCTTATTTAATGTCAAACTCATTTTCTTATATATATTTTTTCTTTTTAAGCTATGTCTGGTTTAATAGGACACTTGTTGTGTATCATATTAATTTACTATATGTTTGATAGTTGAAGATAAAGTTTAGACCATTTCATGAGATTAAAGTCTATGGGCCCTATTTTAACGATCTAAGCGCATTGTCTAAAGCGCACAGCGCAACATCTAAATGGACGTGTCTGAATCCACTTTTGCTAATTTAACGACAGGAAAATGGTTTGTGCGCTGAGCACAGTGGTCGAAAAGTGTTGGTCCTATTTTTTCAATGATTAATGGGAGTATTTTGGGCATAACGTGCAATAAACCAATGAGAGTCTCAGCTCTCATCCCCTTTAAAAGCCTGTTGCGCTGGTGCTATGTCTAATCCCTATTTACATGACGGACTTTGTAAACTGAAAAACTAAGCGGAGGAAGAAGATCCCCAGTTTAAGATTAATGTTAAATAATTGTGTTGTTTTACACTTGTATTGAAATTGTTATTCTTTTCATTAAAACCTTTAAAACCCGTTTTCATTTAGTCATGGAAGTAAAAAAGCAGGCTTTTAATTGCTTTAAATGTATGGCTATCCAATATCATCAAAAAATAATTTACAAGTATGTAAGAATAGGTTTGTACTGTAAAAATACTTTATTTAATTATAACAGGAGATAAAGAATTTACAAACAGCTCTCCGCACATTTCAGTACTTGGACAGCGTCACAATTTTTTTTAAGCATTACTTAAAAATGTTTCTCATCTCACCATATCCACAGGTACAGAATCATCATATAGAATAAATCCGTGAGGTAGCATTTAAAAACATTTAAAAACAGATGCATTTGTTTAAATCAAAGCATTTATTTACTTACCAGGCTACAGGTGAAGCAGCTCTTTACGCCTTCTAACGTCTCATAATCGGTCCTCATTTATGTCCAAGAGACTCAATAATAATTGTTTACATTCAATCCTTTAATCTTTCATATTTAAAAGAGTTTTTGTGCTGCTGCGCATTCTTGTATGTGTTAAGCAAACCCGCGTTGTCGTCCCGTTTAGGCGCATATTACTAATGCGCTCTTCAAAAATTTGTATTTTAGTTGCCTCAAAATAGCAACGCGCCAACAATGCGCCTGAACACACCTCGATTTCAGACCAGAACGCCCATGGGCGCAAAAGTGGGCGCAAATGCATTTGCTATTTAAACAACGCGGCGCTAAACGTGAAAATTTTAATTGCGCAGGGTGGAAACTAGCAAAAGACACTTGCGTTGCGCATTGCGCTGCATTGCGCCAGGTGTAAGATAGAGCCCTATTTCTAAAAACAATAAAATGTGCAATAATACTATATATTGTATTATATAAATATTATACATTTAATAATTTCCACATTGCCCTGCATTTTTTCTTTTATGTAAAGCTGTTTTGCAACAAAGCAAAATGAGTGCTATAAAAATAAGATTAAAAGCAGGAACGTTGCACAGAAATGATGCAATTTTCTGAGAATGATCACATGACACTTAACCTTTCAAATCTTCTACCAGATTTGTTTGCCATCACATATTTATATATTTCAGAATAAAAGTCTACATGCATCTTAAAGCATTGTTTAGTCAGTAACAGACACACATCCCAACACGTCTGTGTGGGGCATTGAAAAATAGAAGTGAGCTTTTATTAGGCAGGTGCATCTATCATCCATTCACCCCTGTGCTAGAGTTTGTGACTAATAAAATAACAAACAAGCCTTTGGCCAAATGACAAGGTTCATTTTTCAGCTCATTTTTTGTAAGGTAAGTTAAACAGCCTCTAATATGTGAGTGTATAAACTGATAAATATCTAGCCATAACTGTAGCGAGATGGAAAAAGCAGATGTCATTTTAAAAGATGATATCTCACTGCTGATGCTGGATGAGAGGTCTTATTGACGCATGAGCGGGTGGCCTGACCCGGGTAACATCTGTAACAGAGTTGCATTATATCTCTCAGAATAATGTCGATACGTACACCAGGACCGCTCAGTTGTTGTCAGCTCAGACAATTATGTTGTGAGTATGGTCCTGAACCTTTCTGTCCCTGTGAACAAAGGTTGAATTGTCAGGTGATTTTGTGAGGTGAGCATTACTGTGCAGTGAATGGACACAGCTGAGGGCTGATGTACTAAAAATAAAGGCTTCTTTAAACCTGTTGGCTGAAGAATCCTGTTATGCTTTATAGGCTGTTCCTGTAAAGATGTTTCGGTAACACTTTCGATGTACCAGTCGATGAATTGCAGTTTAAATCACTTCCGTATTGGCTTCATCAGAGAGATCAGAAGGTTGCCCCTTACTTCACCTACAGGTATACGCCAAAAAAGGGCGCCATCTTGATGCACTTCCACCGAGAAGAGGAAGAGTTGCGTTAGAGTTTTTTTTTGTTGCCATGCCATTTTTTCATCCTGGAGGCAAATCGTCTTTGTTTGGCCTTTGCTCCTAATCTGGTGTGACTAGGGCTGGGTATTGTTTAAAATCTTTCGATCCGGTGCCAATTTCGATACCTCAGTTTCGATGCCGGTTCCTAATGATACTTTTTTCGATATCATATGTTTTAAAATCCATTGAAACATTAACAAAAATACATTAAACACACAACTTTTATTTTTCACCTTAATTAAAACAAATTCTGGTAACACTTCTCACTCAGGGTAACATTATTAATAAAACTGGTTGTGCTTTTTGGATAGGGGTGCGCCGCCAGCAGACACACTAATCAGGTTTTTTTTATGAAAATAAGGAAACAAAAATAAAGAAATTAAGAATATAATTTACACTGCTTTATTTTATGAAATGTAAAATGGTATTTAGCTTGGACTAACAGTATTTGTGGGTTCATTATAGCTGCAACTTTGACAAAAAGTTAAAATATTTAAATGGGTGAGTGAGTTTTACTGGGAAGATTTGTATGCATGTTTGTTTTTTGTAAACAAAGAACTGTAATACTCAACTTCATAATTATCAAAATATTAAATACATTTGGGATTTTTAAAATTAGTAGAAAATGCGTTCAATGTCATTTCATTCAAGTGAAATTAGCAAACCAGTTAAATGTAATTTTACTTTGTTTTAAATACGAGTCAGGCTTGTAAGCAGTGTTGGGCTGCGCGTGTGCGTCAAGTTTAAACTATAGACTGTAAAAAATAGGTTTAAACGCATCGTCCATTTTTGGAGATGAGGGCATGAAGGCTTTGCGATGCGATGCGAAGAGACAGGCGCAAGTATTTCATAAGCATTGAGAGACACAAGCTGCGCACGTGGGTCAGGTTTAAACATTGTCGAGGGAGACGCGCGCGCGATGTCTTGCCATGCGGAGACAGGCTGCGCGCATGCTTTAAATTAAAAAGGAGAAGCGCCGTTTTGATTGACGTGCCTTTCACAGAGACAACACGGCCATACTTGCGCTAACTCTATTGGTAAGACTGTCACAAAGACTTTCTTCTCATATTGCATCCTTTCTACACTTGTGTTGGGTGACTGCGAGGTGGACTGCGAGTATTTTCAGAAATCCTCCCGTCACATGGTAGTGGACAGCCAATCGCCGGCACTTTAGGTCCTTACACATACAGTACAGGCTCACAGACACAGCCGCTTTTGGAATCGAAATTTGGCATCGACAGATAAATCATTTTTCGATACTTAAAGTATCAAAGTTTTTCATTCGATACCATAAAAGTATCGACGTTCGGTACCCAGCCCTAGGTGTGACCTTTCTAGATGACGTGCGCTGAGCTGCTGTCGAATCACAACACACAGGACCAGCTACGCAATCAGAACTCGTTGCGTATAAAGGATGGTTTTTAGGAGAGTGAAAACAGTGGTATAGAGAAAAGTTAATTGAGTGAAAAATACTGCGTTTCTTTACACGGGAAACATGAAAACATATTGTGCACTGTAAACACAATCAAAGCTTCAAAAACACAGAACAAATGACACCTTAATTGGTTAATGGACTGTTATAGTGAGACTAAATGGTGTTGTATTCTTTTATTCTTGAATCTAATACCTCGTGTTACTTTTCCAACTGTTACTTTCCAGGTACTGCTCCAAATGTCTCTGTAAAAAGACTTTAAGTCCTGTTTTTTATCAACAGAAATTTATAAAATGAATGTTTATCAAAATACATTTCTTAAACTTTATATTCTTTAAGACACTAAATGCAAAGTGGTTGACTCATTTATTTATTCATAATATACATGAATCATATCAATTACTTATACAAGCAATAAAACATAAGGTGCACTTTCATGGCTTATTAATGTTTATACAATAACATGGTTGTCCACTTTTATGCTACTAATTATCTATACCTACTAATTAAATACTGGTGATTCAAAATATTTATATATGTTAACTATTTTTTAGTATTCACCTTATTAGGAAACTATACAGAACCAATTGCCTTAAAACATTTTAGTAAACTAAGTAAACAATTTAAACAATTATTTGTGCTTACAATAATTAGATAAAACACATTTTAATTGAATACTTTCTTACAAAAGCCTTTTGCCAAGATAAAAGCTCTGTGTCTTCTCATATCATGTCTGAGGGGTTTGGACACCACCTGACAACAGATCAGAGATCATTCCTCCATACCAAATCTCTTGAGATCCTTCAAATTCCCAGGTCCTTTCTCCTCTTCAGTTCACCCCACTAATCTTCCATAGGGTTAAGGTCAGGGTGACTGAGATAACCATGTCAAAACCTTTAATATTGTGCTCAGTGACACTGAAATTCTTTGTTGATTTTAACTCTTTCCCCACCATTGATAAGTTATCTCGTCAATAAAGTAAAAATATTTCTGTAATTCCGCTATTATCCACTAGATAGCCCAATTTATAAAAAACTGAAGCAAAAACTAATTTAACAACATTTTAAACTCCTTACATGTTTTTATCAGCATTCTGAATCTGATCTCTAACAAAATTATTTTAGCTTTTTGCTCAAAATTTGGTATTTTTAAAGAAACCTACAGTACCCATATTTGAGAGGTGATAAAAAGAGAACAAATGAAACATTTTTCCACTTTTGTTTATTTGTTTGAAAGCAGAGGGTCTCTTCTTTCATTTGATATATTTGTATGTTTATATATTTATAGAAGAACATTTTCTTGGAAAGCATTTTGTGAAAATGCTGGCGGCAACTTTTAAAAAAAAGTCTGGCAGGGAACTAAAAGATTTTTCATTTTCTAAAACACAAAATCTCACCACCCTCAGGCTTAAGGGCGATTTATAGTCGTGCGTAGGCCTAGGGCAGTGGTTTTCAAACTGGGGCCGGGGCCCTCAGGGGGGCCGCGAGATGGTGCCAGGGGGGGCCCCAGTTTTATGACATTTTATAAAATATATTCATTTATCATGAATTCTGTGTAATTAAACCTAAAAAATAATAAGCCAACTAACCAACAGCACTACTATGTATAATTTTATATGTTTTGTTTAATTAAAATATTAAAACTGTTTTTGTCATAAATTTTCATTCGGGGGGCCGCCAAAAAAATGCACTGTACACAAGGGGGGCTGCATGCTGAAAAAGTTTGGGAACCACTGGCCTAGGCTATCCGTAGCCTGTGCGTAGCTCTGTGTAGCCTGTCAGTTCTACGCGGACCGCAAGCGATGTGATTGGTCCACCAGAACCCCTTCCCTCAGGTAAAAAAACTGTCATAGGTATTTCCGTTTGCGACGGTGAAAACAAAGAGTGATCAAGTTGAGGAGTGATTTAACTCAAACTGCAACAAAAGTCACTGTTTATTTACATCCATCATTGCTGGTCTTCTCAAATTATACACAACAAGTTGCTGTTTCTTCTTCGTTTATGGCTTTACTTGCAAAGTTTCTTCTTCTTTGACGTTCGCGCTGCTACTGTGGTTACACGCGTGGATACTGCCTACCAGCGGCCTGCACGCGTGTTTGCACGTCGACGCGGACGACGGCGCAAAAGTATAAATGAAAACCGACGCGGAACCTACACCGTCGTGGCTACGCCGTAGGACCTACGCACGACTATAACTAGCCCTTTAGTTATTGTGGATGGTTGGGGGGCATTGTTGTGTAGTTATGAACGGTAATTTAGGAGGTTGCTCTAGTAGATAAAACCCACCAATGTTATTTAAATACTTATACACTAAATTAAAATTTTGACTTGTTGGCCTCTTTTATCCTGCAGGGGTCTTCTGTGTTATTGCAGTATGTAGTTTTGGTTAGTACTATATCACTTATTAGATTATACACCATTAACACAGGTTGGGTAAATGTATTTCAAGCATCGGAAACATGCTGTTTCTTTTATTTAAAATGGATAATTTGTTGTTCCACTTATGTTTTCCATCCCACATTGTGAAATGTCCACCTAGGGATGGCATCCTAGTAGACCAACCTAATCTCACAAATTTTTGTGGTATAGTCACAGAATATTTTGCTCATTTATCCATGTCATTGTCACAGATATCCGCATTTTACCGTGTCCGTACCAAAGACTTTTTTTCATGTATTGGTTACTCAATTGTTTTTGTTATTTTAAACCATTGTTGCTTGGGTTTGGGGTTAGATTTGGGGTTTGGGTTAGGATGTCACTTTAACTATTGGTTTATACTATTTTTATCCGGATTTTTAAACAATTGTCGCCTGCCGTTAGGGTTAGAGTTGGGTTTAGGTTAGAATGTCATTTAATGTTACAGACAGTCGTTCTAACCCCAAACCCAAGCGACAACGGTAAGCAAATAGGAAAAACAATTAAATAACCAATACGTGAAACTGACACGGAAAAAGAAAGTCTGTGGTATCGACAAATGCGGAGATCTGTGGCAATAACATGGATAAATGGAAATTCGTGAGATCAGGCTGAGTAGGGCCACTGCAGATTTTCCCAAACACTGCACAGCATTAGTCGTTGCAATAGTTGTTTCACTCTTACCTGTCTAACCCATTTAAGTCGTGTCAAATTGAATTCTTCAAACAACCAATGATTGGCTATAATCGGGAGATTTTGGTGAAATATATAGTTTGCTAATAACTCTGGTAACATTGCAGGCCGTTCTATCTCAGCCGACTCCGCACAGTACAATCACACAATTATCTTCCTGTGACAGCAGAGTCGCATTCATCGCCAACAGCAACCCTGTTATCTGTGCGCCTTCTACCCCGCCACAGCTCCCAATTAAAGCGAACACAGCATTAATAATGAGCTTTTAATCAATTCCTCACCCTTCACGCTGCGAATGCCCTGACTGCCACAATCAGATCCAGATTGTTCCTGCTCACAGACGTTTCTCAGGCCTTTCGTGCTTATAGGGATTTTAGCTTGGCTTTGCATCTAGCATATGAGTTAAAAGCACCTCGGGATGTAGCGCGGAGGTCCGCGCCGATGTTCTCGGCGAGATGAGTGGGTGGAGGTGGCACATTTATTCGTGTTTGCCGAGGAACAGAGACTCCAGAGCTCGGGATGAAGTAGCATGGATATTCGGTGTGAGCGCTGGCCTTAAGGTGCAGGAGAGTATTGTAAATAAAGAGAGCTCTTGTGTTGCTTGCAGACAGAAAGTGTGCACTCGCTGGAGAAGAGTTGTTCTGAATAACCTTTTGATGCTGTCAAAAGAGAGGCAGGAGAGAGAGCTGTGTGCTCGGAGGCATGAGTGGGTGTTTCCATCAGCCAGTCAGAATACATTTCTCTCCTTTATTTCTCCTTTTAAGCTACGCATACAGTACACCATTTTCACATTTAGTCCTATTTACTTATAAAGACACTAATAGTTGAATGCTAAGGAGAATTTTACTGACCGAACATGCTCACTTTGTAGACATAACAATGGATACAGGGCACAAATACTTTGAATTCGTTTTAGTAAAGAAATGAACAATATTAGAGCTGTGGATAAAAATTATATTACATGACATTTTAAGGGTTGATCGGATGAAGATGACACTTTTTTAGCTTTTTTTTATTCATTTATTCATGCTTTTAGCATGTTTGCCAGCTCAGTAAAGCTGAAAATAAAACATGCAAGCAGTTTGTTATAAGCTGTCTGAGTTGCTACATAGGCAGCTATTCTTTGATTAAAACAACCTTCGAGCCATATACAGAGTGAGTTTTGCCTTTGCCTTACTGTACACAGGTAGCAAAGCTAAGCTAATAAAGGTACATTTAGTTTTGCAAGGGAAAAGCTGGACAATGAAGAGTGCATGGCATCCAACAAGCTCAGTGTTTGGTTGTAAAGGCTCACATGCGTCCTGAGTCCATACCTCGGATGAAGTAATATCAAAATGGCTTGATTTGATATATAAAAGGAAATATCCAAGAAAAACTTTACACCGGATTGTTTCATCAACCTCGACAACACCTATACAGTAGAGGTCTACACAAAAGACCCGAGGACCTGGGACTGGACCCGGGACCCGTAGGGGTTCGGACCTATATTATATATGATCAGCCGGGTCCGGGTCAGGTCCCAATCTATTACTTCGGGTCCCGGGTATGTTTCACTTTGTGGGTAAAACCTGAGTCGATTGGACTCAGAGAACACACACCCACATTTAAATTAAATATTTCTAATGCTGCGTTTACACCAGCATCAAGCGTGAGTGATTTCAATGTTTAGTTAATGTGCAGACATTGCCCCGGCAAACGCTCGAGTTGAAAAATTTGAACTTTGGCGGAAAACGCACTGTGCTAACCATTCAGGAGCTTGCTCTAGTAGTGACCTGATTACAGAAAGCGAGTCGACTCCGAGAGCGATATTGCTTTTATACAACAGTTCGACGGCACATGTTTGAAAAACGAAAACTAGAAAACAACAACGGAGTTATTTTAAAAGCCTCTTTGTTTGAGAACTACTTCTTCCGCCACGGATTTGAGGGCGGCCAGAATGACAGGAAACACTTTCGGCTGCTTTGAAGCTCATAACAACTCAATGGACGGAAAAGCCGTTTCTGTATATTACCGTTTCTTGGTCACAAAGTGTAGTTTTAAGATTAGTTCAGTCGAGAATGTATATGTATTATATTTAAATCTGCAGTTGATTAGTAAAGATAGCGCCTGTTTGAACGTTTGCTTAGTGAGATTCGGTACGAATGAGAACCAAAGCATGAGCGGACGTCAGTGTTCACTCGCCCCGCTGACCACCGCCCTCTCTGGGCTACATCTCTGACAGGGATACCCAGGCTCTCATGTTGGCCTTGTTTGTTTATGATCGTCAAAATGAGATCAAATCAGCAGTATTTGGTTTCATGATCAAACTATTACTTGTTTTTTTATTCATATTTAGTGTCTTTTGTGTTGTTATTGTTTTGGCGCGAGGTAAAAGTGAATAAAACTATACTTGTATAACGTTACTATTGCTTTCTCATTTATTCTTAACGCGATACGAGCACTCGATTATTATTATTAAACTTTGTTCTTGTCAGTACTATATAAAACGGTTTTTTATAAGTGTCAGAGATATGTTTTTGCATGCTGCTTATAAATTTACCAGTGGCGATATCTCATAACATGTTTTAATAGTCACGTCACGATAAAGTAAATGATCAATGTCCACATTTAAAAGCTGCGGTGCTTACCTGCAGTTCCACGGTGTTTTCGCGTTCTGATAAGAAATATAGCTCCAGAAAAAAACGAGTGTTTATATTCCTCTTTCCAAGTGTTAATCGTCCACACGATGGGACAAGACATTTCTCCCATTAACTGTAACGTAACATCCAAGAGCGCTGATCTTTGACGGAATAATAACTTCCGATTGGGGATTCACAGACTGATTTATGAGCTAGTAAACTAATGAGACACACGGAGAGTGATTCAAAACAGCGCGTCTGTGTTTTTCCATTCAGAGATGAGCCTGCTTAGGACCTCCATTCACTAGGTGGCGGAATGATACGAAAGGTGAAGAGGTTACAGTGCCGTTATCAGCACAATATTGCATAGATCTTAGCCAATCAGATTCGAGAACCAGAAAGAACTGTTGTATAATTAAAAATATTGTTTAGTATATTTTGAGATATATTTTAAAAATGTATGTATTTTTAAAGTATTTATATTTACGTTGTATTAGAAGAAAAACTTTGTATGTTACAAACTTCTAAACATAATAGGTTTGAAAATATTAAAATGCAATATATTTTCAGCTGCAAAATATACTTATAATATTATTTTATACATACTATACATACATCTCATGCTTATACTTTATAAATATTATACAAACTTTTATATTTTGTCCAGGAAACTTTTTTTTTTTTGCTGTAAAAAAGTTAAATTAGAATTTTTTTTGTGGCCCCTGAAATACAATTTGAAATATATGTGTAGGCTATATATGATTTATAAAATGCTTTATAAAATATATTTAAATAAGCTTAATTTTCTACAAAATGTATTATTATTTATGCATTTATTGAAATATATTTAAAACATATTTTGGCCAAATAAATGTTTTTTTTTGGGGGGGGGGTATGAAACTAGACTCGTTTCTAGATTGTAGGTCATTGAAAGGTTGGATCTTTTCCATCAATTCATCTTTAGGAGGTAAGTATACTTTTTAATAGTTCTGATGCTGATATTTATACATTAGATCATTAATTGTACCGCATATGTAAACATATCGCATTCTTGTCATGCTGGATTCACTGGATCAAAAGGCAGATCAACGTGACATAGTTGTTAACTATATTTGTTGACCTAAGTTAACTAAACATTCATAAACAACATCTTATTTTGCTGAATTTCTTCAGACTTTTCCTGTTATTCTGTCTCTGACTCCAGCTCAGATCGATAAGGTTACTATTCCCCAAGGCATATGCTCGCCGGTTACCATGGCTGCACTTTACATGCAAGAACCTCATTTACATTTAAAGTGACATGCACTAAAATCATAGGTCACAGTGAGCAGAGCTGTTTTTGACAAGACAAAAATTTAGTTTTTTATTCAACCATTGAGAAATTTAAACCAAAGTATGTTACAGACATTTCATGAAGACCCCTAACATCATATTACCTTGTGTCTGAGTCCCCTTTTAAATTTTTTTTGCAGAAATCTTTGTTGTCTTGCTAAGGCTAGTTTTATAACTAGCATTTTACATGTCCTACATGTACAATATACATACATTTATTCTCACACTTGATAATCAAGACAGTAATCATTGAGAAGCTAACCCGAGAAATAATGAGGTACAGTTGAGAGGGAAAAACACTGTGGAAAAGTTTTAACATTTTAAAAATATTTCTATATACACATATTATATTATGAACACCTGCCTAATATCCTTGGGCCTCCTTTAGCTGCAAAACAGCAGCTATGATGCGAGGCACTGATTTGACAAGGTGGCAATTGGTTTCCTGGGGTATCTGGTTCCATAATGGGAACAGCAGGTCCTCCAGTTCTCATATATTGTGGGGTGATGGTGATGTAGCAAAAACCTGTTTTTTCAAGCCGACATTGGTCTATGTCAGGTGACATGTCAGGAAACAAATGCGGCCTTTATTTCCCCTGAAACCAAGGATCCATAGGATCCTTCACAGCCTTTGCTATCCCAAGATTCAATGCACGCCAAGGACGTATGGATATTTTGAAATAAACATTCAGAACTGTAGTTAAATAAGTGTGTGTATTTTGCATATTTTGTTTTATTATTATAAATTATGTTTCAGTGAAGTGTATAAATATTTTTCCTGCAATATTGTGCATTAAAATAAAAAATGTAGCTCCATATTTTTTTGTCAAAGTCTGAGGTCTCAGCTGTTGTGTCTTGCTGACGAATGTGCTGGGAGAACAGTAATTGACGTAACTCCCACCATAGGCTAGACCAGTGGTTTTCAAACTGAGGGCCGGGGCCCCCAGGGGGGCCGCGAGATGGTGCCAGGGGGGCCCCAGTTTTATGACATTTTATGAAATACATTAATTTATCATGAATTCTGTGTAATTAAACCTAAAAAAAAAATAAGGCTATTAACCAAAATCAGTACTTTTTTGTATAATTTAATGTTTTTTTAATTAAAATGTTGAGTTTTAGAACAGTTTTTTGTCACAAATTTTCTTTGGGGGGCCGCGAAGGAATGCACTGTACACAAGGGGGGCCGCACGCTGCAAAAGTTTGGGAACCACTGGGCTAGACCATCTCATTTCATTTTGCTTTGTGGACTTTAGAGGCTGCAGCTTTTAAATACCGAGTCTCAAAGTCTGCATCCCTAGAAGGATCCAGACCCTGAATTGGGATGCACCCACAAATTCACCATTCACTATGTTCCTCAAACCACTCCTTGATGATTCTGGCAGTGTGGCATTATCTTGTCATTAATGAAAGGAAACACAGTTGCCTAAATGGGTCCACTTGGTCCACAATGATATCTGACAGCTAAAATGGAGGCTAAAGTGTGTCTAGAAAACATTGCAGAGCCTGGAACAGTCATCCAGGTGTCATATCCTCTGTTGGTAATCGGTGTGTCCACGATCCACCAGGAAGTCGCCACTTTGTTCCAATGATCCACGGCCCAATCACAATGATCTTGGGCCTATTTCAAGCATTGTTGTCTGTATTAGAGTTCTCAATGGGTTCCGGTAAAAATATAAGCAAATGACTCGGGTCGAACATTGGGCCTAATCTTTTTCTGTGAAAAACAAATTATTAATTATCGCTGCTGTTCACCATAAAGAAAGTCTTGCTGCTGCATGCAACGTGCATCACGGAGAGGGACGGGGCAGACCTGACGCCGCTGCGTGCACGCCTGTAGCCTGGAGAAGAAGATGGAGTTGGTGAAAAGTAAACTTGCCGCAGGTGAATTAACCGTTGCTACTACAGGAGGGATAGCTGCTGGCTGGGTACCTGTTTGATTTATTTTTATTTATTATGGTGTGATTTTTATTTCAGGCATATTTATATAGCCTATTTATATATTTAAAGTTTGTTTTGGTTGTTTGTATTGTTAAAAGGCGTGAACACTAAAGGTTGATTTGAATTCCCATCTGCTGGTCATGATAATACATGTATGAGAAGAAATAAAAGGTGGGTGGCGGCGGCGTTGAGCCGCGACCGGATTCGGGCAGATAATTCACGTTGATGTGTCGGGTTACATCGGGTTCGGGCTTTAAAAGCCACGGGCCGGGTCAAGTCATAATTTTTAGGCCCGTTGTGAACTCTAGTCTGTATACCCGGTTGAGTCTTCGGCTACGTAGGCCCATACGCAGAAGGCTGCGATGAACTGTTTGCACTGACACATTGCCCTCGTCACCACTGTTGTAGCCGCCAGTGATTTGTCACACAGTGGCACTGCAGTCGCTGTGAATAATGGACAAAATTCTCTACTCCCCTCTGGCATCAATGAGCTTCAGATGACACGCAGATGGACACCGGTTTGTCATTTAGCCTACCGTGCACCACTTTTGATATGTACTTATTACAATGGCACGTGAACAAGCTACAAAGTGCGCCGCTTCTGAGATTTGAGTTTCAAGACACAATGACATCACAATGTGTCCTCTATCAAAATTCTGACACTCTACTGACCTAAATCTGGTCCTTGGGCGCTACATATACTGCCACATGAGCTGTGCCATGATTTGGTTGCCAGGTGCGCTCATTGCTCTAGGCTGGGGTGGTTATAATGTTATGGCTCACCAAGGACATCTGAGACAGATAGGTTCAATTCCAGTTTGGTGTGATGCTCACCCCACCACCGATCCACCTAATGCCCATCCTCAGGCGGCCAAATTGATGACTGCCCAGCGACAAGTGACCACTTCCTTGTGCATTGCAGCAATGTTAAATTCCATAATATAGTATTCACTACATTCCATATAGCATACAGTATATTTAGCATAGTAGGGGAGAGCAGGGCACAAAGTACGTGTTTTGGCTTTGACTTTATCATTAAAAAAATATTTAAGTTAGATTAATCATTTTTTACACAATCGACACAGTCACATCTCTGCTACAAATGAAAACTTAATGTTACAATCGTAAAATGACACCGAAAGTGATAGGAGTGACCATAGTTGGGGTTCATTGTAACAAACAGATGGTTTGTTGTAACACCTGATAGAAAATGTAGTTTAAACATAAATAATTCAATAGAATTCTGTCTATATACTAAAGGTGGATATTTTAAATATATCGGCCTATAATAGATAGATATCCACACATTCATTTATCCATGATCCTTCATCTAACCATCCTTGTATTAGGCATCAATGCATATAAATCGATTTTTTTGAAAGGGCTGCACAATTAAGCCAAAAAAAAATCATAATTGTCATTTATTTCCCCTAATATTGTCTTAAAGGTTACATATCATGAACATTTGGTCCCCAGTGCTTCTATCAACCTAGAAAATGTGATAAAGATCAACCCAGAAACTTAGTTTTGATAAACCATTCTCTGCAAGCATGTGAAAAAATAGATCATTGAAATTTGGCTCCCCTTGTGATGTCATAATAACGGCCCTTAACTCTTTCACTGCCAGCGTTTTTTTTAAAAAGTTGCCAGCCAGCATTTTTCATGATTTTCACCAAAGTTTAATGCCTTCCAGAAAATGTTCTTTAAATATATAAACATACAATATACCAAATGAAAGAACAGACCCTCTGCTTTCAAAAAAAAAAAAAAAAAGTTTCATCCTACCTTCAGTGGTTCTTTTGTAATCAGCTTTTGAATATGGGTAGGTTTCTGCAAAAACACCACATTTTGAGCAAAAAGCAGAGATAATTCCAGTTTTGTGACTGACTTTTCATAAGGATCCCCTTCAGAGCGATCTTTAAAACAAACACGGACATGCAGCAGCTTGCCATAGGGCAATACTTCCGGGTTTAAAAAGTTGCGGAAGGGCGCCACCTGGTGGATAATAGCGGTATTGCGGAAAGACAGAAAATCTCGTCATTGGCGGGGAAGCGTTTTCTCTTAATTGACGAGATATCTCGTCAATGGCGGTTGAAAGAGTTAATCTGCAATCCAATCATGGCACTGCCATTTAGTGCAGAGTTCACCTCATTTGCATTTAACAGGACACACCCAAATACGGCACATTTTTGCTCACACCTACAAAGTGGCAATTTTAACATGCTATATTAAATTATCTATATGATATTTTGAGCTAGAACTTCACATATGTACTCTGAGGACACCAAAGATTTATTTGACATCTTAAAAATGTCTTGTAAAATTACGGTGCATTCACACAGGGCGTAAGCATTAAAGCTTCCCATTCACTTTTAATGGGTGTCCTCATGCGTTGCCGAACTGAATTGTGGATCCGTCAGCGCTGCGTCAGTGCCGTTGCTTGCGGCAGAAGTTGAACATTTCTCAACTTTTCAAGCGGCAACACGTGCGTCAGCCAATCAGATCGCCTTATGCAAATAACAGATAAGCTCTCTGTCAAGTTTTAACGCTTTCAACAGTAACACTGTGTCTCTTTCCTCAGTTACAGATTACAGCCGTGTTGCGGATTGCAGCGGTAATGTGTCAGCTGAGAACTGGTCCTCCTGTATGTGCCTGGTTTTCTCACAGGGTTCTTTTCTCCCGTCTCCCCTAATGAGTTTTTTACCCCTGACTGCCGCCATGCTGGCTGCTGACATTACCTTAAGACTTTCTTTAGCGTCAGTTTAGAAACGGTCTTGCGAAGAAGTGGCTTACAACTCCACCTGTACAGAGATCTCATTTAATGAAAGTTCTGCATATTGTAAATATTAATAGTTAATGGGCGAGGAGAGATTAGATGTTTAAAAGCATTAATATATAACAAAACCTTCAAAGCCATGTAAAGCCATAAGAAGCAGATGCGTCTCATCACAGTATGTGTGTGCGCTTCACTCCTCAGCTGCAGTGCGAGAGGTGCAGAAAAAGAGAAAAATGAAATAAAAAGGCGCACAGCCTTGAAAAAATTATATACGATCCTGCCAAATTACAGAGATGCCGATTCGCTCGGGACTAATATTATCGCAAGAACTATGCGTTCGGCGAAGTATGCTAGGTCATTTGGAGGGGAATTTTTACTTTACAAATTACAGACATGGCAGATTCGCACAGGATAAATATAACAGACAACCTCCACAATTATTACAAACAACTGGAGGTCACCAGGTAATACTAATCCTCTTTGAATAAGGCTCTAGACTATAGTTTGGAATGTTGTGCTTTTTATTATATTACTTGAATAAGAAATCAATTTGAATAGCTACATGTAACTTCAAATGAAGAGTTTTGTTGCAAAACGAGATAACTCCGTTTTTTAATTGTTCAGAAATCTCATTTTTTGGTTGTGCATTCCAATTAACATCAATTCAACTGCAGTTGGTTTGTTTTGATTTAAACCTTCATAACTTAAAAAATACAGCTAAGTAGCACCATAAAAAAAATAATAACATGATAACATAATAATAAACATGTTTTGACAAAAATGATCGTTTTGCAACGAAACTCTTCAAATACTCCACATTAAACTATATTTAACTCTTTTGCCGCCAGTGTTTTTAAAAAAGTTGCCAGCCAGCACCAGCATTTTTCATGATTTTTACAAAAGTTGAATGCCTTTCCAGAAAATTTAGGAAAGCCTTCTGCTTTCAAAAAATGAAAAAAAAAAAATGTTTTATCCTACCTTCATTATTTCTCTTTTTATCACATCTCAAATATGGGTGGGTTTCTTCAAAAAGCTGAGATAATTTCATTTTTGTGAAAGACTTTTGTTAGAGATCAGATTCAGAGCAATCTTCAAAATATACACGGACATGCAGCTGGTTGCCCTACTTCCGGGTTTTACAATTGCGGGTTCTTTAATGGTTTTTTAATATACAATCTGTTCGCTTATATAGTGGACACGAATGCATGTATCCGATTTATATCCAATTTATTTTCACATATGAATGAAGCCTGAAACTGATTGGAGAATATCAGAATTTATGGGGCTGTGTACACTTGGTATTAAGACGTGTTTTTATCGCTCGGATCACAAGTGGACGAGAGAGACACATCACGTTTACACCTGGTATTTAAATCCGTCTCTTTTCTCCACTTTCAACCGCTTCTGTCCTGAATACTGTGAGGCGAGTCTCTCCGCTGTCATTTAAACGCGAGCAGGAGTAATGACGAGTTTATATGGACGCAAACTAATATTATGTCGGATTCCACTGCTTGTTTAGCAAGTAACCATGCTGCACAGTTTTTTGTACGTGTATATGTTAGAGCTTTCTCTAAATTTTCGCCGCTTTAGTTTTATCAATGAAAGGCTAAAAATAGCGCTGTACACCGTGTGTTCGCGCCAGAAGTCAGAAAAGATGTAAAACATTGTGTTCAGTACCTCAGATTAGATAAATGGGTGGAGAGAAGGCGGTCGCGTGTGGCTATTCGAACACATTCAACCACATGTGCGTTTACACTACTAAAGCAACCCGATCGAAAGGGGTTTCGACAACCTCTGAGGCTGTTTACACTTGGCATTAACATTTGTTTTCGTCGATCGGATCACAAGTGGACGACGTTAATGCCAGGTGTAAACGGTGTTCAAAACGTTTTGAGCTCGTCCACTTTCGACCACTTTCAACCACATCCAGAGGTGGTCGAAACCACTTTCGATCGGATCGCTTTGGAGTTGCGGAACGCACATGTGGTTGAATGCGTTCGAACAGCCACACGCGACCGCCTTCTCTCCGCCCATTTATCTAATCTGAGGTATTAATCATAAGTTTGGTGTATTTTTTTACTTCTGGCGTGAACATTCGGTGAACAGCGCTATTTTTAGCCTTTCATATATAAAACTAAGCAGCTGATCTCCGTAGTTTTGTTTTGAAAGCGTGTGAAAGTTGCGCGATCCTATTTCATCAATTGCGCTAAAAATTCAAAGAGAGCTCTTACATACTCATGTACAAAACACTGTGCAGCATGTTTACTTGCTAAACAAGCAGTGCACTTCGACATAATATTAGTTTGCGTCCATATAAACTCATAATTACTCCCGCTCGGGTTTGAATGACAGCAGAGAGACTCGCCCACCGTCTCACAGACCACCCCCTCATAGTATTCAGCACAGAAGCGGTCGAAAGTGGACAAAAGAGACGGATTTAAATACCAGGTGTAAACGTAATGTGTCTCTCTCGTCCACTTGTGATCCGATCGACGAAAACACATCTTAATACCAAGTGTAAACAGCCCCTCTGATTGTGGTTGAAAGTGGTTGAAAGTGGACGAGCTCAAAACGTTTTGAACACCATTTACACCTGGCATTAACGTCGTCACTTAAAACATGCAATGTAAATGCACTTTTTAAAAAAAAAAAAGTGTTACCAAAACTATTTTAATGTGTGATTTTTGAAACGTTTGTTTGTGTAATGTTTTGCTGGGTAGCCCCGCCCACTGTGAAATCTCATTGGTCCAGAATTCCACTTCTCATCAATGTCCAGATATTTTTGATTGTTGTGCGGCACTTTCACATTCGTTATAGACAGATAATTTGCTGTTCTCAGAAAACGTGGTGTGGTGCAATATAGCAATACAAATAGTTATTTTAAGCGGTCTTTAATGCAAAACACTCATTCACTTCTATTATTATCAGTTTTTTAGCAGACCATCACATCCAAAATTAATAGAGCTACATGTATGCCCGTTTTTCATTTTCTCTCCATTTTTTCAACCGTCAGACAAAGCTTACCCGAACCACAGAACGCCTATTGTTTTGTGTGCTGTAATGAGCTCTTTTTGCTCAGCGGACTGTGTGAATATGCAGTTTTATATTTAGCAGCACACCCCCACCACAGCACTTTTCAAAGATGCTTGTGGCTAACCCTGAATCCCCAAACCAGGCTGAAAGAAACACAAAGAGAGGCGGCAAAGGAGAATGAAATTTCACACATGCGGCGCGAGATGTCGACTGGTCTTGCAGAAGCAGGAGGAATCAGTGGCAGAATCACGTCAGAAGGGAAGGTTACGCTCCATTACCCAGCAGAAAGCAGACTGCCAGAAACATATTTGTTTAGTCGTGGACACAATTTTCTGAAAAAGCACGTGGGAGTTTATACCTCACATATTAATTTTTTTAAAGGCTTTTTGGTTTTGTTGGGGTGTTTTTTTTCATATTGCAGTGTTTCAAAGCGCATAATCAATATAACACTCCTTAGGTTGATAAATCAATATTTTAATGATGTTACGTTATGTAACATCAAAAAATGTCTGGTTGGCATTATGGTTGTGTAATTATTTTATATATATATATATATATATATATATATATATATATATATATATATATTAATACAAACACACATATATGTATTCAAAAAAATTTATATAAATTTATTGTAATATATATATTCACACATAATATGTATGTATGTATGTATGTATGTATATATATATATATATATATATATATATATATATATATATATATATGTCTTAGGCCACCATGCCAGAATTAGATTTGTTGTTTTTGCAATGTTATAGTGATCATATATAATTATTTTTCAGTCTCTTTACTAAAATACATTCAGAAAATACAGGAAATGTGTATATAGTATTACAAATAAAATTGTAAATTGATGTGTGAAGTATTAAGGGTAAAATCCCCTTCCACTTGAGCAATAGTAGCTGTAGGATCTCTTAAACCTGCCACATGAAAAAAAGTCTTTTTACTTCATTCTGCTCAAAAACGCTCAAGATGCAGTGAAAAAATTATGTATTCAATTTTCTAATTTTTTTGAGTAAATGTAGCTTAAATAAATTAATTGCAAACACTTACCTTAAAAAATTGAGTAAATTGAATAAATAATTTTTTTTCAGTGTGTGTCACACTAAACACCGACAATGCCTAAAGACATTTAGTCCTGAATTTTTTTTATTTTTTTTGTACATATTTCCTGTATTTTCTGTTTGTGTCTTAGTAAAATAGATTGAAAAATAAGTGTGGATGGACATTAAAACTTCTAAAACAACAAGTCTGGTGGTGGCCTAAGACTTTTGGACATTTTATTATATATATATATATATATATATATATATATATATATATATATATATATATATATATATATATATATATATATATATATATATATATATATATATATATATATATTTATTTATACATGTAGCTATGTCTGTATTTATATAATAATTACACATACTCTAAGACACATACAAATGTATTACGCAAACACAAACTTTTATTTTGTATGCAGTTAATATAAAGTTAGGTCATTTATTTAATCTCATTCATTCATATCATACATGAACGAAAAGAAACAGGAAGAAGTAAATCTTATAATACCTGTCACTTATGTATGCACAGTCAAACAAAAAACAACAAAAACAACAACAACAAAAACAAAAAACAAAACCAAAAAAAAAAAAAAAAAAAAAACGATAATAACGATAAATCTTTTGACAGCCCTAGTCACAAACAATCACCAACTTTTTTAAGGTTTCGGAGCCTATAATAACTGTTCCACATTTCAATTTGAAAGACTATGATGTGAAATTAATATTGATGGTACAAAATTAATGTGTTGATTTCAAACAAGTGATGTTTCAACCATTGTTAAAGCCTACTGTATATCAGACAGTCAATATCTCATCTACCTTTTTCTCAAATTAACATAAACTTTTGATAAAAGCACCTACTTTTTTGTTTGCTTGAACATTTCTTTATAACTTCAGCTTTTGTATACACATTTAAAATATAGGTCAATAAAAAAAAAAACTTTTTTAAAGTTAAGGAAGTATTTGTCTTTCTAAACATTTTTCCCCTAAATGCTTTATAGACCATTTCAAAAGATGTAAACAACACTGGTCCAGAAGCACTTCCTGTTTCCGTTTTTTAACACTAGATAAACGTTGGGATAAAATAAACCAACAGAACACATAAACCTGAATTAACTGAAGTTAAACAAACATCTTAAAGATAATAATATATGTGAAATAAAAAAATAACTGTCACAAACTGTAACAGGAAGTGTTTCTGGACCAGTGTTGTTTACATCATTTGAACTGGTCTATTGACATACATGCAAACATAATATATAGACAAAAATTCACTTATCCTCCGGTAATACCAAATTTTTCAATACAAAAAATGTTAATGCGTTTTCAATTGAAGCAGATGAGAAATAATTATTCAGCATTGGATTTTGAAAATTGTAAATTAAAATGTGCACACATTTGACAGGATTAAGTGTAGTTTTGGCAGAATGTTAATTCAGGTTTAATTGAACAGTCAGACTTTCTCTCATAAAAGGCGACATCTAAGGTTCATTGGCGGCCTGAAAACCAAGCTTTGTTTCCACATGAGAGAGAAATATTGTTTCAGCAGTAATTCCCTGCACACCTCTATAAGTGTGTATCAGAGCAGAGAGCACACAAATACAGCGCCTTATTGTTTCATTAATGCGCACATTTTGTCTCATTCTTGCTTTCAGAACAACAGCAAAACATTGCTTTACCACAGTCATGATGTAATTATTGTCTCTCTCTACAGAGAAGAAACCTTCAATCGACACTAAGCCAAACTTCACTTTAATTATTGAGCCAAATTAGAGTTGGAAATTCAATTAACCCTTTAAACTACCTCTAGCTAAAAAACATGAATGATATGCATGCAGCTGAGGAGTTGTGTACTACAAGCTTTCATTTTGACGGATGATAAAATAAGCAAAAAAGACAATAAAAGGGAGACTTGGGCCATTTCTAGAAATGTAAAATATCAGAGACTGGAACTTCTAAATAAACAACCAAGAACTCCCAAATAAACACCCATGCAACCCCCTAGCAATAATATACTGTTCGCCATGTCTGATTTGTAAGTACTGTAGCATCCCGCTACTGTTTAACGTAATGATTGTATAGCACTACTGTAATCTCAGAAAATGCACACAGAAGCTGTATAACACATGATAAATTTGAGTGTTATGTCTCACTGGAGCCCATTTAGTCCTACACATAACCGGAAAAGGCAAGAATTAAAGGATTGTAGTTCTCATTAAAGGCTAATGACTGGATTGGACGGCTATAAACATTATATGAGCGATTATTTCGGAAGAGGCACGCTGACAGTTATTGTGACAAAGCTTTACTGTAAATTCATATTTACATGACAAGCAGTGGAGGATTTGAATATTTAGGCTGGAAATCCCTCAATTTGCAGACAGTCATTTTGTTATCCTGTCCCACAGCTTTCAAATCATTTACAGGACTTTGAGTGGCTACACAAAGACAGCTTCCTGCTCCGGTTTAAAATTCAAAAGAGACAAAATGAAACAGTTTCTCCGTAGACCAACAGCTGCTGTAGGCCTAAGGCCGATCGGGACGTTGGAGATGAGAACACAAGATCCAGAATCCTCCAGGGCAGGAGACAGTCATGTCTCAAGTACAGAGGTTTATGATATAGCTCTCATCTGATTGCATTCTGTTGTGCCGTCTGATATCAGCACTTAACGTCCTGTCTTTGTAAATGAGATTTTAATCTGTGCATCCCCAGAGATTTGTTAAAGTACTTCCGCTCATGCTGTGCTCCCAGCAGAACTCTTGTCTGTCACAGACAGATTGCCCCGCGTGAAATAATTCTGCACCTTCGGAAACACAGGGGCTGTACGCCTGCTCTACATGCAACGGTGTCTGCTGTGAATGAACACTATTCTCTAATGCACACATACTGAACCTCATGGTGGTACGAATTATTATATGTTCAAAATTTCATGTTACTCACGACAGATTGCTGCAATGGAATGCACCAATAAGATTATGCAGGAGGTTTAATGGTAAGTGACAAACAGTGCTTTTTGTACAGTAATGTATAGTAGTAAGTAAAATATTAATGTTATACAACACAATACCATTTTAAAGAACTTTATTTCTGTCTTTTTTCTGTTCTGTATGACGAGACACCCTGTATGCCGTTTGTGCAAGCAGCTTATTATGACCTACAGTTAGATTTTAAGGACAAGCACCCTCTAGCTGCCAGAAGCTTATTATTACCTGAGATTACATTACAAGGTTGTTTGCTGTATGTGTCAGATCAAGATGCTTTAAATTCTCTCATTTATGAAAAAAACAATTCATAAACATTTATGGTCTTCTCAGCCTTACACGTCATGCAAATTAAAATACAGTCGCAGGTATCTATTGCATATATTGACAAAAAAAAATAATAATTTCAAACACATTGCAAACCTTGGAAACTGAAGCCATAAATGCACTTTATATAAAGAAATCCGTGAATGCACACAGTTAGTCATCATTTAAACATAAACGGGTTCAGGTTTGGGCTTTATGCAAACCAGTCCTGAATGTATACATCATAAATTAAATAAAAAGATGGTCGCTTCCTTCCATTGTGCTGCACTAAACATAAAATGTCAGATGATGGGTGCTGACATGTTATGCAAAAATGTCAGTCTGGAGGGCATGCACAGAAGGAATCGTCCATTTAGCCGCGGTATCAAACTTCCACCCAAACGGGTAATTCTTGCGATGTTAGACTTATGAGGTGTCATGAAACATTTTTATTAAGTAAATGCTATCAAAATAAGGAGCATACAGTTACAAACATCTCTTCATGTACTATTTTGCACATGATTTCAAATGACATCATACAAAACAATTTTGTTGTTTTTTCACATGTCAAACCACTCGGTAAGTAGCACAGTTTTGAAAATGAATGTTAAGTGTTGTTTTAATGACATGTTTGTGCATGACCCTTAATTTCCATTCTGAAGCAGTCAAGAGACACTTCTAAACGAGTCAAAAAGTCAAGACACGACCCATTGTCAAAATGTCAGTGTCCATCACTGAAGTTCATCCAAAACAAACCGGAAATGAGACTCAAAGTGTTAAATACCGAAATTATCCTATAAAAAATGGCTTCAAGGGCTTTTTAAAATTCTGATGCTGGACACCTAAGTCTGGATTTCGTGAGAATCACCCAAACGCTTGCGCGCCCAATTCAACCACGTCCCTTGAACATCTCATTTGACTGGCTTGCTAAAATAATGTAAGTTTAATAAAACTAATTTTGTCTGTGTGAAATAACACAGAAATCGAAAATTAATATTTTGTTAATAGTTACCTGAAGTCAATCTTTCATAGAAGCTCAGAGAGTCCGCTCAGAGAAGTTGTCAATCACACAAGTCAATCATAATGACACACCCCGTTTCTATAGCATCAAATAAATCGCTAAAATGAAATGTATCACAAAAATGAACAATTGAACATACAGTATACCAGCGTGATAACAACTACCTAATAGGACCAAAACCATCTTTTGGAAAATGTTATCGGAAGTGTACGTTTTTTTTTTTGACCCGAGTCCCATTCATTTCATGGAGAGGGCATGGTTTATGACTTTTACTGCAGCCAGCCACCAGGGGGCGATCAAAGAGCCAGCGGCTTCACTTTTTAAAATGTGTAATGCTGCGTTTACACCAACCGTGTTTCAGGCGTCAAAATCGTGTCTACCGCGCCTAGTTTGCCGCTTGAACAGTTTGAATGCATTCGCGCGTGTAGAGCGAAGTAGACGCATGGAAAAAGCAAGCATTTGACGCGCGTCAGAGGCAAACTCCACTTCTTGTGGGAGGGGCAAGTGCTATGCAGTTGTCTGTTTGCAAGATGACTGATGTTGATTGTGCATTTATCGAGAGAGTTACCTGTTTGTATTTGATAACCTTACTATAGGGGGAAAATAAACGGCGCAGGTTGATAAACGTCACGTGACTCAAAAGTGAAGTGTGTATAACAACGTACCAGGTTGCCCAATGTCCTCACTGACACTCTTCCAAGCGAGGTCCTTTTTATTCCTGTCTCTATAGAAATAAGAACTTGTCGTATAGCTCCGGGTGACTGCTCACGGACAATATCAAGCATTCCTTCATGTTGAATGAGTGACTCCGGGCGGGGCTGCCACCACAGCAGCAAGCAGGCTCTTGATTGGTTAACGCGACGCCAATTCGCGTCAAACACAAAATGCACAAAAAGCACCATTTGCGCGTACCGCACATACCACAGCATTCGCACGAACTAGAAGTGTGAATAGGGCGGAAACGTGTCTTCCGTGCCGCGCCAAATGCCTCATCCGCGCGCAAGCCCTCCAGACGCGCGTCAAAGCGTCTTCACATTGACTTAACATTGAAATCACTCGCGCTTCACGCCTCTACCGCGGTTGGTGTAAACTCAGCATAAGGCACACCCGGTATACATACTCCATTCACACATATACTATATAGAACATAATGATTTAACAGGCTTTTTCTAATGCTGAATGTATAGCAGAGACAGTCTTTCTTGTGTTGTGGTCTTGCTTATTTAATGCTTTCTTGTTTCATTGTTTGCCCTTGTGATTGGATTTTTGAACATTTACTTTCATTTGGCGATTCCATTTACCAAGAGATGTTCTTTGAAAATGCTTGTTGTAACGACCTTACATGTTTATAAAAAGTTTTTGTTTGGAAAAGTTGTACTACACATCCTTTATCACACGCCTTTATAGAAATTTAAGGTGTTGTATTTTTTAGTATGTGGGATAAAAACCCATGACTGCAATGCTCTTCAAGTTCAGCTAAACATTGGACCACACGATCAGAGTTTGTAGTTCTTAGAGAACTTCAGAAAGACTCAAATGCCCTAACAGGGGGGATGTTGACCGGAATGTAAGCAGAGGTCATCTTAGACTTTTAAACCTTTCTACATATACCTGTAGTCTTCAGAGCACTATCTCTCCTCCCGCTGTCAGTGGATAACGTGTTAGAAGTGGGCACTGGGGCAAAAGCAACATAATCAGCTGGAGACCTTTTCCTTGACATAAACTGATTACCGTTTTCCCATTCCACTGGCCACGGGATGATCAAACATCGCTTTGAACTTATCTACAGTGACGTGTAAGCATGTGTTGCTTCAGACCGTAGGAGAGAAATGTTCAATGCACCGGCTTGCTTGCTTTGCAACGGTAAGTTGTCTATTTTTAAGAGTAAGACAAAATGATTCTCCATGCAGAGGTAACCCCGTGAAAAATTCTCCCCAGTGAGAAAGAAAGTGAAATGGACTCGTGCAGAACAAATCTAAGGTTGCTGTGCAAATTTAAATAGACTAGTGCAATTAAAAGCAAGTGAACTACAGTGTCTAAGAACCCAGCTAATTGTTGATTAAATATAAGTAGATGAACCATTGAGAAGCTTTGACCTTTTAAACATCTTCAGTAATTTTCATCCACTGGTGGTCCAACACAACCTCATAGTAATATGTCTCTATTTTATGTGGTTGCTAATTCGTATGAATTCAAACTAATTTATACATTTCATTACAGTTTCCTTTCACCTCAGTGATCTTGGGTTTAGTGATGGGTTTCCTTTGTGCTTTTTATGATAATCGTACATTTATGTTCAATTTACATCAAACTAATTCATACTAAACCACTTCCATGTATATTCAATGGCAGATTTAGGCATGAGCGACACCAGGGTGGCATTTAGCGGTGGGTGGCACGGGGGCACCTGCAGAAAAAACAAAATGCGCAACCTGTATTTTTAATGCTCATTTCATGTCACTGTGCTGTCAGTTAACCTGCGTGCACCCTGCTACCCAGATTCCGGAGGTGATGCGTTTGACTTCATGCAGCACTGCACAGACCGATTAATGTATGACATCAAGTACAGTGATACCAAGTCGTGAATAACGGTCCTCTCCTCTGTCATATGCTGATACAGTAGGTCTGGGCAACACATCCAATGCAAAGGGTGCGGGTGGAGTCCAAGGGGAACGTTTCTGCGGGAGCAAGTTTTACAGATTTCTAATCTATGAAAACATTAAATGAGAAAGGTCTAGTCTGTACGGTGGCCTTTAAGTGCAAAAATAAATAAAAAATGTAAATGACTTATTTACAAGATTAAAAACAAATTTACAAGTTTTTTTTAACAAATGTACACGTTTTTAAACAAATTTACAATGAAGTAATAAATGTACAAGTTTTTAAAGAAATTTACAATGAGTTAGTAAATGTACAAGTTTTTTAACAAATTTACAAGTGTTTAAACAAATTTACAATGAGAGAACAAAATTACAAGTTTTTTAACAAATTTACAATAAGTGAACAAATGTACAAGTATTTAAACAAATTTACAATGAGCAAACAAAATTACAAGTTTTAAAACAAATTTACAAACTCAAATTTACAAACTCGTCCGCTTCCCTGTTTCAGTCTATGTAACCCCGGGACCGAACAAACAAGGCAGTTCTGATTAAAAAGTTTGGAGTACCCAAACATTAGTAATCTAATGAGAAAGTCAGTGAATTATTTTGATAACTGCCATCCAAAATGTGTGAAACTTGGAAAGCTAGCGTTAGCTAACTAAAGCTATTTCACTTACCTGAAAATAAGGTCAAGTATCACTTTAAGTCATTCAGGGAGCGATGAAAGGATATATATTATCATTCTCTTTCTGTTAATAGGATGTACAGCCTAATACACAACATCGCATTCGCAAATCTAATGTGATTCACGGCAATACTTTCAGGTTTCTGAAAGTCACGCATCCGGAGGCTCGGATGCGTGACATCAGCGTATTGTACTTACACTTTCAGTAAAAAACTTACATTTGTTTTAAAACTTGTAATTTTGTTCGCTCATTGTAAATTTGTTTAAACACTTGTACATTTTTAAAAAAACTTGTAAATTTGTTCACTCATTGTAAATTTGTTAAAATACGTGTAATTTTGTTTGCTCATTGTAAATTTGTTTAAACACTTGTAAATTTGTTAAAAAACTTGTAAATGTATTCACTCAATGTAAAATTGTTAAAAATCTTGTAAATTTGTTTAAAAAAACTTGTAAATTTGTTAAAGAAAACTTGTAAATCTTAATCTTGTAAATAAGTAATTTAACATTGTAATTTATTTTTGCCTTCCAGGCCATGGTAAGCCTGAGCTATCAGGTGCATAGAAAAGAGAAAGAAGAGAAACATACAATGTATGTATGCAGTTATGTGACTCATTAAACAATATGCATAATACGAAATATATTAAATGTATCACTTATGTGATTGTTTACTAATGTATGTAATCACACAGAGGAACAATATTTTAGTCCACTTAGCTTACATAACACTGGGTTTAATTTATTGTATACTGTATGTAGTTTAGGCCAACCTAGTCTGCAAAAAAGTTTGTTTTTGTAAATAACTAATTAGTAAAAATATCAAGTTCATTTTATGAACTTTTAAAATTGATACATTGTGCATAATGACATACATTTGGATGAAGGGATAATTCAACAAAAAAATCATCATTTTGTTTATCAGAATTCAACATTTACAGACCCTGCTATCATAAGAATCAACCCTGTAATTCCAGAGAAGATTTACTATGATGATGTAATTGATAACTTTCCATTAAAATGTAAGAAAAGTCAGGGTTTAGGGATGTTTCATTCAATTTACTCAAAATTTTTAAGGTAAGTGGTTGCAATCAATTTATTTAAGCTATATTTAAACAAAAGTGTTTTGTTTTGTATTTCTATTTTTTTAAATGTAGCTTAAATAAATTGATTGTGACCACTTACCTTAAAAAATGGAGTAAATTGAATGAATAACTTTTTTCAGTGTGTTTAGAATTTACTGAAACATTATTTTATGTGTTTTTTATTTAAAGTGTTTGTTTGTTTTAAATAATATTTTTTTTTTGTTGGTTAAAATATTTAAAAAAGTGGTGGTGGGTTGGGGGGCACTGAAGGGGGTTGGGGGACACCACAGGGTGCCACACAGGCTAGAACCGCCACTATGTAAATTAGATATATTTTCCTGAGATCAGGTTGGATTGTTTTGTACGCTAACTCCACTGAATTTAGACAAACAAAAGCTGATAAAAAATAATCATAGGCAGGATTGTATTGACCATAAGAAAGCCCACATTTTTAGATAGATCAAAGATGTGAATAAATAGGGCAGTGATGTAATTCAGGGCCATTACAAGTCAAAGAGCATGAAAAAACAGATGTTATTACTGTAAGAAATTATTAGAACTATAACGACAGAGTCAAGTGGTCAACTACAGACTTTTAAATACAGCAATCCTCTACACTTTACCTTTCTAAGCCCATTTACATCTACATTGTGATTTACAGTTCCTGGAAAATGTTTCATTATTTTCTTTGAAAAGGCAGAACCTTTGCAAATGTTGAGGGTCTATTTGTCAGCAGTGAAAAGCTAAGGAGATTACACGTGGTGGCCGGTGACTTCTTTTTCGAGGGTGCACGATGCGAAGCTTGTCACAACATGTATTTAGCATGTCATGTCAAAATATGTGTTTGTTGCATCAAGTGAACATATGTGCATCACGTGTCATGTCAAAATAAGTGCCTGCTGCAGATGTGTCTAAAGGGTTTATGATAAAAGTGACGCTCGTGTTTTCCTAGATACTAGCATAATCTCATGCGTAATCAGAGTTTAGTGTTAAGGGAGTGTCTTGCGTGTATTTTGTGAGCGTCTCTTTTATCATAAACGGTTTTGACGCGTGTGCAGCAGGCACTTTTGTCAAGACATATGCACATGGTTCACATAACGCAACAAACACATAATTTGAAAACACAAGCAACACACATAACACTCCAAACACATATTTTGAATTCGCACCCCTCGGAAGAGCAGTCACCAGCCACCACTGGGGATTATGCTAAAGATCAGTCATTGCAATAGCACAACAGAACCTTGGCTGTTTCTCAATATGCGTTCTTCAGCGATCTTGCGTCCTCGTGTCCTCGCTCTACGTCATCATTAACGGTCGAAGTTCATTCCAATTCTCAAGAACGCAAGGACAGAGGACGCATGAAAATACCCGGATGTGTTCTTGATATCGAGGATGCATCGAGTGCAGACTTGCTGAAATCGCTTTACGCCCCAGAAGTCATTGCGGCAAAACTTCCGAGTTCGTTCTTCCAAGGTCGCCTGGCAAGACCGATCTCCACGAGGACGCAAGTCCGTTCTTTGCGTTCTTGGAATTGAGAAACAGCCCTTGTCTTTTCTAAAAAACTGCCTGTGAGTACTATACAGTCATCTCAAATGTCTAATAAGCAAGTCCTGTAAAAAAAATTGCCAATTCTAAAATACTTTTGCTTTTTTTCTGGATGTGAGTTTGCAATATATAATTGTTCCTTGCTAAAACACTCGAAATACTTACCCTGCTGATCGATCCTGTTAAAGGTCATCTTATTAGTTATAGGGGTCCAAGCATAAAGTACTGGAACCCTGATGTATTTGTTTAGACTTTGCTTATTACTTGTGTCCTGCATTAGGGGCGGTTCACATATCGCTTCTTTTGCTCGCTCAAGTTTGTTATTTCAACTGTAGGCATGCGGTATGTGGGCTCATAACGGAAGCGACGCAATGCACATTTCAACTTTTCAGAATGCCACAAGCGCACCACAGATCATGTGACAAGAACCAACCAATAGACATGTTTTCCGTGAGGTTTTAGAAGCGCCCCTTTTTAGAACCGCCCCTTAAAAAGGTTTTGCCGTCAAAGATCGTACATCATAGGGACCCCACACTTGGCAGTATGGTCCAAAATTTCTTAAAGGGGACATACTGAATGAGGTGTTATGCGTTCAGACCAGCTGGGGTAGAGGCGTCAAGCACGAGTAATTTCAATGTTAAATCAATGTGAAGACGCATTGATGCGCATTTAGAGGTCTTGCAGTGTGAATGAGGCGTTTAGCGCCGCGGTTTGAACTTTGGTGGTAAAACATGCCGCGTTAACCAATCAGGAGCTTGCTCTAGTAGTGATGTGATTACAGAAAGCAAGTGGAGTTGCAGAAGCCCCTCCCATGACGCGAATTTCCGCATAACTCTCAATGAATAGAATTTCACGCGCGAATGAAGCTAGTAAACTCAAAAAGGTCAAGTGGCAAACTAGACGCGGTAGATGCGAATTTGTCGCCTCAAACGCAGCTGGTGTGAACCCACGGTAAGTATCATTAATACTGCAAGTATTAAAATTTAAAATGGCATCGTTATCAATAACGAAAGCACTTAAATAATCACTCTCCAACAAAAAAAGGTAAAACGGCTGCAGGGATGCTGTTACAATGTAGGTTCATAAAAAGTTATCAAAAGAATTTTTATTTGTCAGGTCAACTGTCAAATACAGTATGAGTCAGTATGTTTATTGGTGGGGCCAAGGTAGATGGACAGCAGGATAATCTGAGAAAGCACACCAAATTTAATCAATTTATAAAAAATAATCTGTCATGATGCTGAGGTAATGACGATGAAGACAGAAATCCAAACATATATTTTTAATGGCAAGGAACTGGGTAAATACACAACATTATAAGTGGGACCAGACAACAATAGAGAAAACAGACAGAGCTTATACTGTATACTTTAAGGGAGTTAATTAGTGAATGAATCGTTCTTTTGAGCCGGTTCTCAGGAAGTAACCAGTCGCGCCGGTTCACAAATCAAACTGAATCGAACTTTAGTTTTGGTAGGTTCCCAGTTAATTACGAGGACGCACAGCCGAAATAGCACGTTGGACTCAAAAAGAACCGAACGAACTTTGTCGTTGATTGCAGAGAGGGTTGCCAAAGATTCTGACAGATGAGTTGCTGACAGTGCGTGTGAATCACCGAGGATTTGAACGAGCCTGATGCGTGAAGTTTCTTGTTTTATTATTTTCTTGATATGTTTGTTTTATTAAAAATCTTTATTTTTAGTATGATTTATTGTGCATGCAAATCATATTGTAGTTGTTTAAGGAAGACCAATGAGTTTAAAAGACAAGTTTATTTATTCTTTATACTATATGTAGAACACATCCACAGTACATCAGTGTCTTTTAGGAATCTTATTCAAGTTGTATGTAGTCAAAACCGGTCAGTATCTGGCATTTACAATCCGCGATTGAAACTGTGACCACAAACATTTCTAACTTGTGAATGAAAGTTAATAATTTAGCTATGCATTCACAAAAACAACTTTTTATTTGAATGTTTTAATGTGTTGACACAAACGACTTTATTTGAATGTTATATTGATACAAGTAGTTCGAAAATAAATGCATAGTGAGGTAAGTTCTTGATGACGTCAGGAACCGGTGAATAGGCTTTCTGAACTGGTTCAATGAGCCGAACTGTCCGAAAAGAGCCGGTTCGCGGAAATGAATCGGACTTTGCATCACTAGAGTTGATGAGCGAGACGGCTGCCAGGTGAAGATGATTACAGACAATGGACAGGTGAAGGAGCATGAAGGATTATGGGAAATGTAGTGCAGGAAGAGGCAAATAACAAATACATTGGAAACAGTCAGGCATACAGACTTGGGCTGTGAAAGAAACACTCTGCATTATTCACAGATTCTGATTCAGTTTTGTCTGAATCTGTTTAGACCCTGAGCATTTGTAGTTTAAGGGTTTTCCAAGGTTAAAACATATAAATAATAATAATATGAATATGAATAAATAACACATTGTAGGCTTTAAAATCTGCATTATCTTTGATTTTCCATGGTGTGGGTTTCCCATGGCTATCATATAATCCCACCATCTCCTGAGGAGTTGGAGGGACTAAGCAGTGTTTTTCTTGATCTTTAATAATCCCTAACCAAGCTACTTAGAATAAAAAAAATCTTTTGATGTCTAGTCAAACATACGCATTAATCCACGTGAAAGCAGGCTAAAGTCTCAAAATCTAATTTTGAGATAATGAGTATCAAAGTTTGATTTCAATCTTTGACATGATCTGACTAGATCACAAAAAGGCTGTGTTCTTACAGGCAGGGTTACATACAGTATATTTCTACTTGAAGCATTTACTCAAATAAAGTTAAGGCCCTCTGTATATCTCTACATACTGTAGACATGAGAACTATCGATTATCTCCCTAGTGAGATGTTCCCAGAGGAGGAATACAGCCTGTGTCTAATGTCCTAAAGTCACAAGCTGTGAAGGATTACAGTATGCAGATATTAGAATAAGCCTGCCATTGCATTGATAAACAAAGATTTAATGAAGTCAATTTATAATACTGTTATCTTTTCCTATTAGCTGCCCTGGAGTAAATAAGAGAGAGAAAAAATCTCTTCATTAACCCAAGTCATTTATATTCCTGAGTTCTGATTTGTTTTGTGGGGTTGGTAAACTACAGTTATTATGAATACCTGGTATCGCTGTAGTGTTTATATTAGTGAGAGAATTATAAATTCTGCAAACTAGGTAATCTTGTAACCTAGGTTTACTTCCAGATATGCGAATATGGTATCCTTTTTAACTTCTTTGCTGAAATAGTTTCACAGCAAGGCACAGTAAAGAAAAACATCAACCTCAGGTCAAACCTCATTCTTAAAAAGCCTGACGTAACACTTTGCTTTAAATACATGTT
The DNA here is from genome assembly GCF_027580225.2 of Misgurnus anguillicaudatus. NCBI lineage: Eukaryota > Metazoa > Chordata > Actinopteri > Cypriniformes > Cobitidae > Misgurnus > Misgurnus anguillicaudatus. The sequence continues at coordinate 6,632,655 of NC_073352.2, read as the reverse complement.
CTTTGCATTTTTATCCCATAAAAATCTCTCCAAACTATGTCCCTATGAAACTATGTTATTTTAAAACAACCCACCAGTGAGCAATTTTGGCATTTTCAAGCAGATGCTGTTGGCGCTCCAATGTGCTTTTAAGTATTAAAGGTGAGGGAAATGAGTATCCACATATTGTACAGTCTGGCCACAGATACATGTGTGTCTATCTGCTCAGCAAGAGGCTTAAAACTGTTGAATATTGTTGTTCTGCATCTTTTATATTGGATATTATGTTGAATATTGTTGTTCTGAATTTAAGGGGCTAGCACACCAAAGCTTTTACGCCGGTGGTTGACATATGTTTTCAATTATATTCAATGGAAGTGCTGCGTTTTTCAAAAAAGCCATTAGCTGGCGTTTTTTTCCTCGCTAATATTCAACCTTGAGTGAAAAGCTCAGCTTGTCAATTCTATTTCTTACACGGCCGTCCAATCACAGTGGAGGAGGGGCGGGACAAGTAAGTAAGTAATATTTATCTATAGAGTGCTTTTAACAGATATAATCACAAAGTGCTTTACAAAGTGGAATCATATTAATACTAAAAAATAAAACCCAGTCAGATAAAAGCTTGTTTAAATAGCCTTTTAAAGTTTTTTTTTAGTATCGACAGAGTTGGCCACAACGAGGGACAAGGCCAGGGCATTCCATAGTCTGGGGCTACAGCCTGAAAGGACCGCGGTCTCCCTGGGTTTTATAACGAGTCTTTTGGACCCCTAAAAGTAGCGGAGCAACAAATCACTAATGTATCGTGGGGACTGACCATTTAAAGCTCTAAAAGTTAAGATTAATGTTTTAAAATCAATTTGAAATTTGAGGGGTAGCCAGTGTAGGTAAAATAAAATGGTGTAATGTGTGTCCTTCTGCCAGATCCTGTTAAAAGCCTTGCCACAGCATTTTGAACCATTTGAAGACGATTTAAAGCAGATTTGTTAAAATAATCTAAACGTGAAGAAATCAAAGCATGTATAACCTTTTCAAGATCAGAGTCCAACAAATATCACATCAACCAACCAGCGCATTATATAATGACTGACAGTGTTGGGCAAGTTACTTCCAAAGTGTAATACATTATATATTACAAATTACTGTCATTTGAAAGTAATTAGTTACATTACAATATTACTGACTCTGAACTGTAATGAGTTACACTACTTTTGCATTACTTTTGAGTTACTTTCATCAAAAGAACAGAAGTATGACTAGGCATTATAAAATGTTAAAATGTAGTTTATCGATGCTTATAAATCTAGAAGTTATGTGTTGGCCCTCGAGCTTTGAATAGGCACAGTGAAGACTTATGGCAAAATACAGTAACAATCACTGTCAGAATCATAAACATAGACAAATGATATGGTAAAAGTCTGGTAAATTATGGTACACTACCAAACACAATAGAGCCCTCTATAATGCAACCTATAGCCTAATAACACGCAACCTCTTTTCATTTCTATTCTTTAATTCACTTTTAATTCAGATTCACAGCACAAACCTGGCATGCACTGGGTTGACACAACTTATCAAAAAGTGCTATTGGAGGATTAGGCCTAAAGGAATACAGCTCATTTCAGTACAAAATAAGGATTACATGTAGACTAACATATTGTCGCTGTTGGATGAAACTCACGTATGTTCCTTTTGCCGATTTTGAGATTTTTCGACAGATTGAATGTCCAGGTTCATTTCCATATACAGTATGCGTCACATACCTAAATAGCCAATGAAAACTTGTGAAATCATGTCATCTGATTTTCACATACCCGTTTGGTGTCAAAGCTGTCAATCACGGCGCATATGTTCCGCCTGTGAAGCATCTTGCCGGTCTCGTGAAGTTTCATCGAAGCTCAGCACTGGATATAGCCGAATAAACATAACAATGACTTTCCTTCGAGGTAAATAAACAACATTACTCACCATTGTTTGGTTGAGCTGGTGTTGCAGGGACTTTGTCGGTGTATTGATTCATTGTCCCTTCATAGCTTGCAAGAGACATTTAATACACTTATAATTAATATTAAATAAAGTAAGCGTATTTAACTAAAACGTAGGCTATTTAATAAACTGAGCGTATTCATCTGTCAATACGAAACGCGACTTGGCCATTCTAATCAATGATCGGAAGAACGCGTATCGATCACAGTTACTGTAAAATATGCACGCATGTCCATTTAAACTCAATTTTGGTCAAATGTGGATTATATCATGACACTGGCAAGAATATGGTTACATGTAAATATGCTGTACCAAGTATGACAACGCTACATTCAACTGCTTTTGATATACAGTGTTTTTTTCACTTCCTGAAAAGTAACCGTTTTGGACATACGTGAGTTTCATCGGGCAGCGACGATATAAAAGTAACAGACAAACAGAGGAACACTGCTTTTTGCCAAACAACAGAGGCGGACAGAGTACACAGGTTCATTACTTGAGTAAGAGTACAGTTACCCCTTGCTAAATTTTACTCAAGTACAAGTAAAAGTATTGCAGTCAGATGTCTACTCAAGTTAAAGTAAAAAGTACTTGTTTTTAAAAGTACTTGAGTATCAAGAGTACAAGAGTACATTTTTAAATTTTGCATTATTACTGCCACAGTGCACATTGAACCATGTGAGATGATTGACAGCTGTACAGCAAATGATAAAGCTCTGAGGTCAAATATGACACGAATCAGGAAGAGGAGACACACATCTCACTCCGTTTGCTCTTTGAGCTCTTCAGATTGCATAATTCCAGTGGTGGGCCGTCAGGACCAGCAGGGCCTTCTCTGCTGGCCCTATAAAAAAATGTATATATTTTTAAAAGTGTTAAATGTTTTTCTTTAGTATGCTATTTATTTTTTTCATTGGTGTAATGTCCGCAAAATTTATTAGTTTTGTTAAGGTTGAACCAGAGTACCCTCAAAAATTCACATAAAAATCAGCTTATTTAGCTGGGACCACTGCTGCGTCCGAAACCGCCTACTTCACCGCTACCAACCGCTACCACTTCCGCAACTTATACAACCCGGAAGTAGCGCCTCACGTGAAAGAGAAAGAACTCCGTGTATGTTTTAAAGATTGCTCTGCATCTGATCTCTATCAAAATTCCTTCACAAAAATAGAATGATCTCAGCTTTTTGCTCAAAATTGGGTGTTTTTGAAGAAACCTGCCCATATTTGAGAGGTGATAAAAAGAGAACTGATGAAGGTAGGATGAAACGTTTTTTTTGTTTGAAAGCAGAGGCTCTGTTCTTTCATCTGATATATTGTTTGTTTATATATTTAAAGAAGAACATTTTCTGGAAGACATTAAACTTTTGTGAAAATCATGAAAAATGCTGGCGCTGGCTGGCAACTTTTTTTTAAAAACGCTGGCGGGGAAAGAGTTAAGGGCTTATGCACATTGTTATTGAGTGGTTCGGGTTGCACTAATAGTAGCCTACTGTGGCATGCCGCATGTGGATGTAACAGTAACACTATGCACACAGTGTGATTACATTTATTGATACATGCAGTGAAATTTTGTCTGAGTTAAACCCACCCTTACCTAGCATACTGTTTTAGGCTAATTGTTGATCAGCTGTCATGTTGCTGAGTGCCTGTATGTGCGGCCGAATATGCGCATTATTTGCATATGGGTGGGTTAGCTGTAACAGATGAGTATGTATGGGGTTTACATGCTTACTGAAGGCCCTGACTGAAACCCCACGGCACGCCACTGCATAATTCAGTGGAAAATGAATAGAAATCTTATTCTGTAAGACTAAATATTTTACTAACATGTGATAATTAATCATTATTTCTTCAAATATGCGTACCATTGTACTAATAACCCTGGCGGATTCTGTATATTTTATGTATTTGAATACAAATAAACCGGAGAAGACGAGAATAAATGTTTGATGATTTCTATTCAAAATAAAGAACGTTTCAGATTAATTATTTTGCACTCCTGGCATAAATTAAGAAATGAATGTCACTGCAAACCAGTTTATTAACAAACAGTGGTCAAATGTCGAAACTGGAGTCTTAAACCTGTCTTGTGATGCTGAGTTTGTCCAGATCAAGTAAGAGTGTGATGTTTTGAAGAGTAATGAATTTTGAACAACAATAATCCGGGATCACCAGTGATCCCTGCCGCTCTCAAGGGGTTGAATTTTTGTAAGTGGTGATGAAGCTCTGTTTTGGTAAACACAACAAACACTTAAAGCGAAATCATTAACATGTTTAGAAAATTAAAATAGTCTGGCGAGGTGGAGCCACGGGTTGTCACATTCCCAGGATGGACCTGCTGTGTCTTCATCCATTGTTTCGTCCATGATTTCTTCTCTTATCTAAATCTAGTCTCAGCCTCAGACGTCACGCCCACAAACTGTTGGCTGAACGTCTGATGTTTTTCGTACACTTTTCTGGAAACCCTGTGAGAATGTTAAAGTTGGCTTTGATTGGTTGAAAAAAAAACGGATTTCCAGGAGACGCGAGTGTCGCGATTAGTTTCGGTCCCTGGAAAACAAAGCTCTGGCGTTCCATTGAGTGAAGAGAGTGTTCACGTGGATAATAATGAGCAGTTATCATGATCAGCTAAACATTGGATTCTTAAAAATATGCAAAGTTTGCGACATCGACTCTCTAAAAGACGTCCAAGAGTTTTGCTTGAGGCAGTTAGTGGAGTCAAAAAGTTTGGTTCTCCTGAATTGCTTGTATGTGTTAAAAAGTGGAGAGATATGCTTCAAACAGACGTTTAACGGGAGCGTCTCATTGGTGTGGCTGTTGATGAAGTGCACAACGTTGTCCTATGGTGAGTAATGTTGTTTATTTAGATGCTAATCGGTTGCGGCTGGTCATTTCAATAACTGACTTGTTGCCAGCCGGCTCGTTGTTGTGGGGAGTCCGAAACGTGACGCTAGATGAAACAAACTGTGATTGGTTGTTTGACATATCGGTCAAACAGCTCATGGGCGGGATTTGTCCAGAAAAAGCAGCGAAAAACACCAGACCTTCAGTATTGAAGGTCTGGCTACGCGAGACTAATCTAAATCTGACTATTGGGACTTTGGCGGAAAGCTGAAGGTGATAGCTGATAGGCTGTCCCAATCAGTGGTGCCTGCACAATCCAATCACATTTGAGAAAAGGGAAACAATTCGAGGGTTTCTGAGATTTTTATTTTTTCCTTTTTTTTTAGAAGAAGTAACGGGTACTCACGGTTATGAATAGAAATGTAGTGGAGTAAAGAGTACAATATTTGCCTCTCAAATGTACTTGAGTAAAGTCATGAGTACTCCCCAAAAATAATACTCGAGTAAAGTACAGATCCCTCAAAATTGTACTTAAGTACCGTACTCAAGTAAATGTACTCCGTTACTGTCCGGCTCTGCCAAACAATAAATATAGGTTCCCATACAAAGACTGGTAAAAACTTTAAACAGTGATGTTTAAATGTACTATTTAGATAACCATGTTTAAGTCTACACTAATGTTACGTTGTAGTTTTGGTTGCTGTTTGTAATAAAACTGTAGATAGCATAGTAATAGCCTAGCAATCTATTATGTATATGGACTGTAACCATAGCAACGTTAACTTACCTTGTCATTGCTGGTGTGATATGGATTTTACTGGCAAGATTTCTAAAAGTCTCTTTACTTCTGAGGTTCAGAAGCATGGGAGACCGATAGAAACTTTCTGTTGCTTTTACTAAGTGCTCTCACTCACAGAATTATGCGTGTGCGGCGCTACCGGACCTGATTGCGACCACTTTAGTGCTTATACAGCCGCGGACTTCCCAGATTTGGCTCATTAAGAAACGCGTCTATATTTATTGCGCACCGCGTCCAAATTGCATTTCAAATACAAAATTAAAGTAAAAATGGACATGCTGCATACAGCACCTGGAAACAGCCATACGCTGCGTCCCAAACTGCCTACTTCCATTCTATATAGTAGGCAAAGAGTACGAGAAGTAGTGCTTTTCGCCTATTATATAGTGTGGAGGTATGCGGTTTGGGACGCAGCCTATTTTACACGCAGCTTTTCCCTGTGTGGATGCTGGTTGCGCGCATTGGTCAAAAATAAAAAAATAAAAATAACACGGCCTATTTTTGAAATGCATTGTTGTAACGCACGCGTTACTAAGACTGTAACGAGTAAAATATTACCAAAATTTTATTAGTAATGCGTTATATTACTGTGTTACAGCAAAAACTAATATATTACTGTAATATATTATATTTTGTAATGCGTTACTCCCAACACTGATGACTGATATGAAGCAGAAGTATCATTGCAACCAAAGCACTCAGCTGAAGATAGCTGGCAGTTGGCTGTTTTTTAAAAGGAACCGGAACAGAATGGAAATCTTAAGTTTCGGTTCTAAAAGCAATTCCAATGCAATGCACAGGCAAAGCGCTGGGAGTGGTCACTTTAAATAGCCATATCTTACCTCATATTAATTACGTTGAGCAGCTACTAGTGTTGTAGTCAAGACCACCTAAACCGAGACCAAGTCATGACCAAGACCAAGACAGGCCAAGACCGAGACAAGACCAAGACTTTAAAGGGTCGAGACCAAGTCAAGACCAAGACAGACCGAGACCAAGACAAGGCCAAGACCAGTGCAAGTCACTGCATTAAAACACTTATGATAAATAGTGGAATATGCATAATGATTAGTCAGTTCTTGTCTGTGTGTGTGTGTGTGCGTGTGTGTGCGTGTGTGCCATCAGAGAAGTTGATAAAATAATCAAAGGCATTGCAGATATGTGGGAATTTATCTTTGTCTATAAGCAAATAAAAGTAAACAAACACTAAAGAGCTTAAATCAACCTAACCATTTATTCTGAACTGTCTTTCCATGGCTTGCCATTCACTTAACACAATGCAGGTGTTTTTAGTAATAAAATTAGAAAAATTGTCATTGGAAGAAACTTAAACAATGCTTAAACAATGCCAACATCATATGCCAAACCTGAGTAAACTGCATAACATTTTTGATAAAAATAAATTTGTGATGTGCCATCAGTTGTGGTCTTGACTGGTCTCGAAATAAAATTCCGAGTCCTCTTTGTCCGAGACCGAGACGAGACAGAGTAAAAATGTGGTCGATTCCAATACGAGACCAAGACCTTTAAAAAGTGGTCTTGAGACCGGTCTCTACAACACTAGCAGCTACCCACAGAAAACACTCACACTACTGAGGAACGCTTTGTATACTTATTTCCAAAGGTATAACGATAAAGCAAACTGTTACAAGTGTGACAAAAATCCTACAAAGGCAACTGTTCAAGAAATATGACCAAACATTTGCTCTAGCACATCATAAATCTCAAATCATGCAGTGTTTTTAAATGTTTGAGAAATATTGCTCCTAACATGTTCACTTCACCAAGTAGGAAAGCTTATGAGGACTACTTCAACAAGAATGATATAGTGACTGAAAATATCAATTCACATTACATTTAAAATATTTGACAGTGATAAATAAACACAAATGGAATTGTTAAACTAGGGTGCTTAATTTTTCATATTTTTTATTATAATGGAAATCAGAACCGGGAATCTTTAGGCAGAAATGGAACTGGAATCGTAACTGGAAAATTTCTTACGATACCCAACCCTTGATAATGAGAACTTTAATATTTTGGAAAATGTGTGTTCTAATTCTTTGAATGACTACTGCCACACAGTTGTACTGTACTTGATCTCCTCAAATGATCATAAACTTTATGAAGCTCTTACATCATTCTTACTCTCATCCTGGATTCTGCTCCTCTGTGCAGACATTCAGAAGAATATTCTGATGTTCCAGCTGTGGATGATGTGTCACAACAAAGCGGTCTGGCAGGCAGCCCGTATCAGATATGCCATCTGCCGCCAAAACATCTTTTCAGACATCCAATGCCTTTCATTACCCAGGTATCGCCAAGGACAAGAGATCAAGGCACATCTGGATACACAACCGGAATATTCATAATGCTTTTCCTTACTTGCAAATAAGAATCCCATACAATTTTAGGTGCAATAAGCCAGTAATCCTTGTATTTCATTTAACCTTCATATGGTGTTTGGAGTCAAAATAACCCAGCTAGAAGTTTCCTTTGGCAAAACAAGTGGCAGTTTTACTACAAATACAGTTTCTCAAAAATAATTGTGTGTGTTTGTTCACATCACAGACACACAAACAATCTCACAAGCACCACGATAAAAATTTTCACCACTCAAGGAAGTTCAGTCACTGAACACTAGTGGGCGGAGCCAAGGATACGACTATGTGCTGTGTCTTTCTTTGGGGCAGGTTAAAATATCTATCTACATCTATGTCACAAATCTAGACATTTCTTTTTTTTTTTTTGGAGAACAATTACAAAATGTGTAATTGAAAAGGAGGGTGGCATGGAAGCTGGCAGGATGTATTAATGATATCAAGACCTGTTATTTGTCAATAGATCAAGGTAATATTGATTCCTAATGTCATGATGCCTTTAAATATATTTTCCTTCAGTCACTTTCAGCAACTAAAGACTTGCTTTTGGCATATTAAATATGGTTAACTTCTCTTCTTTTCTTAAACACTTATGTTGAAGACACTTTACATTAAAGCTCTATGGTACATATCACATTGTATACAGAATTGTCATAATGCCAGGACCAGGACTGTATGAGGTGTAGATCAATGGTCACCAACCCTGATCTACTTTCACCACAGAGTTCACCTCCAACCCCTTTAAGCTACCTTAAAATTAGAGGCAGGTGTGCTGAAGCTGGTAAAGTATGCAGGAGGGTTGATCTCCAGGAAAAGGGTTGGTGACCAATGGTGTAGACAATCTGAAATATATGGAGTAGCCTGTCAGATCATATTAAGCAGCCCAGGCTACATGTCAAGACATGAAACTGTGGTTAGTTTGTATGCGTCATGCTCACTTTTTCATGTTTGCTTATGGCATGCTAAATCGAATGACTGTCTTGCAAATATAAAGAAATGGAATGCATCATATTTACAGTACAGTGTTCTGTATTCTAATGTTTCCCAGTTTGTCATGGTGAATGTGATGGCACCATTGTTGGTCCTGTATTGACATTTTCATTAACCAATCAGATTGCAGGATAAGGATTAGGGTGTATTTTAGATTTAGGTTTGGGATTGGTTTAGGGGCTGTTAAAATTCTTCTGAAACTATTATTTCACACTAATTTGAGGGGTAAAAATAGTTTGGGTTTGAGTTAAGAGCAAGTTGGGGTTTCTTTGATTAAAACGTTGATCCAACATGACATTAGATATGCATCACATATGATACAGTCCAACAATGAACATCGCTACAAACCTAATCTTATGAAAATGTATTTCCGCAGGGAGAAATGTATTTTATGAAAGTAAGTGCCATTTGGACAGATGGGTTTCATTTCACGGTTCACACTCTAAATGTGATTAAAACGTTAAATGCTGTTGAGAAAAGAAAAAAGGGAATGCAAGCACATGCTCTGCCAGATAGAATGTATGTAAAGAAATGACTTCAGAGAGCATCTATGACAGCTGCCAATCTGACTGACACCACAGTCTCTCTCTCTCTCTCTCTCTCTCTCTCTCTCTCTCTCTCTCTCTCTCTCTCTCTCTTTCTGATGGTCTGGATTAAGCCTGGACTATGTTGTACATTTCAAAAATAAGAACACTTGCGTAATTTGATTGGTGCCAAAGTCAAACTGGTAACATAACTATAAAAAGTATATAGAGTATATTTTTGATATGGACAACTAATGTAACAACAATATTGTCAATTTAAAAGGATGGTGGTATTGTGTAGAGACCAAAACTATTAACAAAATGTACACCTGGAATAAAATCTTATGTGATCTGATCATAAACCGACAGTCCTAAATATGCTTCATAATAATTCATAACTTTTATAATAGATCTAACAAATTGTAAGGATATGACAGGCCAGATAAAGACAGAAGTACAAAACACAGGTAAGTTTATTAAACACAATGGTAATTGAAAAGGCAGGTGCATGATTGCAGAGATCATTCGACGGCATGGAGTCTGGTAAGTGAGAGCATGAACTGAAGTAAGTCCAAACGAGACCAGACAGTGAACCTATTATACCGGTCGTAATTGACGGAACGGGAACTTGTGATTAGTAGTCAGGTGATGGTGATTGTTGTGGGTGAGTGAGGGACCTGGTGATTCCGTGACCGTACGCCCCCTCACAGTCCACTCCTGAGGGCAGACTGTTCCATCGACCTTGAAGTGGGCAACCTCTAACTGCTAGGTGGTGGCTTGTCAGGGTGAGCGTATTGGAAGGCAATGAGTAATTCGGGGTCTAGAATGTCATTGTGAAACTTCCTCTGGGGTGAACCCCTCCCAGTCAATGAGGTATTCGAGATGGAGTCTAGGATCTCCTGGACAGTTCAGACTTTACCATCATCCTTGACCGCCAGTAATGAGGGTACTTCTGTTTTGCCAGGTTCTGTGAAGGGGGAAGGAGATAGGTAAGGTTTAAGTTGTTATACAAGAAAGACCGGGTTGATACGGAAGTGACTGGGGAATATAAGTTTGAAGGCTACCATATTTATGTACCTGGGACTCATTTTCTTGCAGCGTAGCTGTTCTTTATTAGGAGCCATATCTTCTGTTCTGGAGGGTAGACCAAGTTGGCTCTGCAACAAGCTTCAGCAAAACACATGTGCTCCCTGCAGATAGTGATTAGCTCTTTCCCATTCCATCTCACTCTCCTGGAACCAGTAATCCACAGATGGTATGTTCGATGGTTCCCCCGACCAGCGGAACATGGGTAGTTGGAGTCTTTGGGATAGCACACTCTTGACATCCACTTACAACCTTCTGTCTTCCTGGGCCAAGGTAGGCCACCAGAATTTGTCCTTGAGGAGTAAGAGTGTTTGGTTTGCACCCGGATGACCAGTGCCAATAGAGGAATGTGCCTTGAGAATGAGGTTATTGCATTGGTTGATGGGAACATACTAATGACCGGGAGGATAGCCTGGCAGAAAGTTCTAGGGACCTTCGGAGATAGTATCATCAGCATCCCACTAAATGGGCACACGAACCTCTGAGGAAAAAAGGATGGTTTGGGGGGGCTCATTGTTAATGTCAGGAGAGTGGAGTCGTGAAGTCGTGATCAAGTGAAGTGCATCGGTTTTCTTGTTTTTTGACCCTGGGACGGTAAACGACGGAGAACTGTAAACGTGTGAAAAAAGCACCCAGCAGGCCTGAGAGTTGTTTAGCATCATGAAGGTACTGCAAGTTCTTATGGTCATTTAATTTATTTTCAAATGACACATAGGATATAATTGGCCTCTAATCTAGGCTTTAAATGTTTCCCAGATAGTACTGTGTCACCACTGTGTTTATACTAAAGAAAAGATCTATTTGGGAAGAAATAGTTTGAACAAAATCCTCAATAGTTAAGAGATGAACATTCAGCCTCCAGAATGAATGATATTGAAGTTTACACTCAACATTCGGCTTAAAGTAAGAGGGGAGTGATCTGAAATAACTATTGCATTATAAGTGCAGTGTTTAAATGATGGTAGTAGCTTATTGTCAATTAAAAAGTAATCAATACGAGAGAAAGATTGATGAGCATACGAAAAAAGAATAGCCTCGTGTAGATGGATTTAAGAACCACCACACATCTATAACCGCATATTCATCAAGGAAAGAATTCTTGCAGATTTTGAGATGGTAACTTCAATTTGAGAGGCTCTATCAAGTTAAGGGTTTAAACAAAGATTAAAGTCTCCACCAATAATCAAAATGCTTGAATGTAGATTTGGTAAAACAGAAAGAAATTTTATGGTCAGTGTAGACGATGAATAGATGACAAGCCCCCTCGAGCTAGTGCCTCCACTCTTCCAATGCGAGCTTAATTGCCAGAAGTTCCTGATTACCAATGTTGTAGTTGATTTCTGCCGGGTTAAATTTACAGGAAAAATTAGGCACATAGATGGAGTACATTTGTGTTTTCCTGCTGCTGTAATAAGACGGCTGCAACTTCTGTCCTTGAGGGCTTTTTTAATGCACTCCTCCATGGCCTCCTGTTTGGGTAATATGAGTATATACATTTTACCTCTAGGCACTGGTTCATCTGGCAGGAGATCAACTGCGCAATCCCATGGCCTATGAGGTGGTAGTTGTGAGGCTGTCTTGGGACAGAAAATATCTCATAAAATAATGACAGCAGGAGGGGATCTCGACTGATATCAGACTCGCTGGTACTTTTTCATTCTCGACCCACTCAACAGACAGAGACAGTATCAAAATGTTTCCTAGAAATTAGTGGTAGGTGCATGAAACAGGTAGAGAAACATTGATCACTCCATTTCTTGCTTCACCTGTGTCCCAGGACCAGAAGTTGAATCATTTCTTTGTGTTACATCCCTACTGTGAGTTTAACAAGTATGGCTTCATATATGATGGTAGATCGATTTAGTGGTTTTCCAGTAATGGACTGCGCTTAGTACTTTTCTGAATGCATTTCTTGGGATCCGGAGAAATTGGCAGAGCTGAGTTGAGATGAAATTCCCGGCTGACCCAGAGTCAAGGATGGTGGTGACTGGGCAAGGGACGCGCGTTTCCTTGCTCGCCATGAGCCGAAGCTGGCAGTACAGCGCAGCAGAAGAGTGACAGCGCGGTGATTTAATGCAGGTCCATGACGGGAAAAGCATTCACAAAACTCTCTCTTAAAGTTTTATTTCTTTGTTTAATATCATTTGAGTTTGTCATTAGTCTCTTTTATTGATTCTAGGAAGCTTTTTTACCCGCTGTCGTCGCTCCATAAAGCAACGAGCATGTCGTCTTTGTTTGTTTGCCTCTTTGACAGCTAACTTCTGGGTGACGTGCTTACGTTTGGGAGGAGTTATGCGCTGAAAGATGTGGTTTCATCAACCAGATGTATTTACACTTGTCCAGTGTCATCTGAAATGCGTCCCAGACCAACTCCTGAACTGATTTGAGCGATCAGTTTTAAATCCGTCTCGAAAATGTTTCGGAGGGCATTTACACCTGGTGTTTTTACGATCGGATAACTATCCGATCAGAGAAAACGCATGAAGTGACCAGATGTAAAAAGCCCCTGAATGAGGTGTGTCACAAAAACATGCAAAATGTGCAGTACTAGTGGTCCTCCAGGACAGGTTTGAAAACCCCTGGCATAGACCCTGGGTCAGCCTCCTCTGGTGGGAGATAAACATGTGGAGTCCAGTTGCATGGGTTCTGGAGATGGGGACTATGGCTGGCCAAGGGTATGCAGAAATTCAGAATGTCATTTCATTCTAACATATGATTTTTGATGTCTATGGAGAGATGGATGAGTTTTTTCCAAACCGATTGAATTTTCAAAAACCACGAAATGCAGCCTCAGAGCAGGATTTAACCCACTGCTATAAGCAAGTGGTTCTCAACTCCAGTCCTCGGCCCCCCCTCCCAGAATGTTTTAGATGTCTCCTTATATGAAACACCTGATTCCGCTCATAAGGCTCCTTCCAGAAAGTTTGAAATGGTTTCCTAATTAACACACTAACAAGCTGATGAACTGAATCAGGTGTTTTATACATGGAGATATCTTAAATGTTCTGTAAAGCCTGGGATACACTGCACGATTATTGGCTGTCCCATATGAAAGATTGCCATCGTGAAACAATCGTCGTGATTTCTGTGATTGTGGCTCTTCATCTGTGATCCTATGTCGTACAGTGAGAGAGGTTCAAAGACGGCCGTTTTTCCCGTCTTGCGTTCAAAGATAGCCTACAATAGTTTTCTGACGGTGCCAGAAATTCGGCATGATCACCGCACAGTGTGTTTGCTGCTACGACCTGCACGCCGGTATTTGTTTACCACGAGCGCATGCTGGTGACGTTGCGCAATGTGTGACGCTGCCGCCGAAGCTTCCGTGTCATCATCATACAGTCTACATGCCTGTCGTACCCGAGTTTAAACGATCCAGTGTGATAAGTAAATGATCTTATAAGAGGGCAAAAATCCTGCAGTGTATTCCGGGCTTAAGGGGGGCCCAAGGACTGGAGTTAAGAACCACTGCTGTAAGCGTTTAGCAGAGCATTCTCATTCACTTGCTGCGGCTAGTATTCAAAACTTGAGAGTGTAATCAGTGACTGACATTTTGCCTTGGAGTAAACGATAAAGTTATAAATATAGAGATATCACCAGATCGTCCACCAAAAAAAGAATGGAAAATGTGATAAAAGAGGAAACTGACTGTACTGGACCATCCTGCTGTCACAGGAATTCAACCCACCGAAGAGGATATCCTTTGAGAAGTGAAATGACAAAGGCATAATACTGGTGGTGATTGGCTGATGCAGAACAGGTGATGGTGATTAGTAGTCAGGTGACAGTGATCAATGTGAGTGGGACCTGGCAATTCTGTGACACATATTATATGTATAAAATAGTGATTAATTGAGTTTGATTGAAATTGTTAGCAGTTTCATAAGTTTATTTTCAATGTGTTTCAAAATTATCCAACGGCAACAATTTTCATAATTTATATACTGAATAATTGATGCTAACCATTGAATTATTGAAAATGAATGTATAGCCTGAGGTGATAATGCAGTTATGATGACTGACAGCAGACTATGGGAATTTCAGCATCTGTATGTTGGGAAGTAGTGATATTCCCAGCTAGAAGAAGCTAATTTTTTAATTCTTGATGTATTATTTCAGTATAGTGACTATTTTATGGATAACACAACTGTATGGGTCTCTCTTGCTGTGTCTGTACAGTATATGGGAAGGAAAAAGAGTGTGTCTTTCATCAATATTGAAAGTAATTTTAGAAAGTAAATCAAACTTCCCTGCCTACATCTTCATCTTTTTTTGTAAGTGGGCTGTATGGCTGTCTGAAATGAATTTTTTCAATAATTTGCTTGAGCTATAATCCAGTCTGCAGACCAGGAACTACTTACAGCAATGCATTATGATAAAATAATTAAACACCTTCAAATGACATTCAGCCAATCAGAAAGAAGCATTCTTTGTTAATATATACATTTTAAATGATGAATTAATAAACATTGAATTAAAATATAAAAATAAACACTATGTGTATGTAGTATACTCTGTACACAGACATGCAGCTAACCTTTTAGCTTCAATCTCTCAATTAAAGTTTCAAGGACAACCAGAATGCTTTTTAGTTTACTTTTTTTTCACTGAAAAGCATGTGGGAAGGAGCAATCACAACCTGGCCTAGTGTCTTTGACAATCAAATGCATTCCAATAGAAGGTGGTAAGTCACTTTGAGTGCACAACGCTCTGTATTGCCAATAGAAACTGGCAAACCTCGCTTCATTTCCTAGCCCTCATCACTTCTTAATATGTGTACTGATACCTGAAGGAGTGTGTGATGCGATACACAGACTATTACTCACTCCTGTACGTAGCCATGTGTGTGTGTGTTGATTCTGTGTAGCGTACAGTTTGCCCCAGGCAGCCCACAGTGCTTGTCAGTGAAAAATGAACTCAGCACATTGAACAAGGCCACTTTCTCAGGGAAAATAAATGCTTACCATATGTAACCATAGGGCCAATAGTGCTGATAAACTATAATGTCTAGCTGAGAGAATCATATCAATCTTGCTTCACAAGGACCGTCAATGGTCTCCATCACACCATGTTGTTGTTCCTGGTTGAGGAGGATGTCTTGTCATTTTCCTGTCACCTTCAAAGTCAGGAACGCACCAACACTGGATTTATGAAATTAAATTTCCATTTTACACAGCGTGTTCCATCAGGCACGGATGAGGGTAGACAGAACCACCCAGAGTCCTTCACCCTGTCAATATCACATCCCATAATCATTTATCTATAGAAGCAACAGTTTTATTAGTGCTCCAAGCTTGCACAAATGAGTATTAAATGGCAGATTAAACTGTTTCTGAACATTTTCTGTGAAGAACATTCAGGTACTGGAAATGTATGCAGGATCATGTGTACATTATAAGCTGAACGCCGATAAACCTGGTTTTATACTTTTGGATACTTGAGAATAAGTAAAAATGCATATATTGGCAAACAAATTCACATGTATCCTTTGTGGAGATGCCAATCCCACAATGCATTGCAACAAAAAGTTAAAATAGCAGATTAGGTGAGAAAAAGATCAATGATGGTCTTATTTGTGTGGTATACACTACCATAAGCGTGCTTTAAATCAGTTTTGTATTTATGATCTCATTTACTTTACTTAGACTTATCAGTTACACTTTATTTTAAGGCGTCACTGTTACATTGTAATTATATTTTTAAGTACCAAGTAATAATCATCAACAACATGTACTTACTGTAGGGTTGGGGTTAGGAATAAGGTTTGGTTTAGGATTAGTTGCATGCAATTATGCATAATTAACTGTTATTACTATAATCATTTCATGTAATATGTGTAACAAAGACACCGTAAAATAAAGTGTTACCGACTTTTCAAAAGCTACTAAACTGAAAAGCAAAAATGGATGAAGCCAAAGAACTTTTACTGAAGAAACACTCCCCGCCCATATTCGCAGTAAAAATATTTGCATGCTCAAAGTCTAGTGTGTACCATGTCAGTAGGCAGCAAAGGCCACTCACTAGGTATTGGGAACAAAGTCCAAATATCTGACATGATTCCAAACAAACATATGATGAACAGCATAACACATGACATCTGTGAGGTCTTAATAAAGGTCAGTGTTGTCAGTAGTGCTCTATCAGTGGTCAGCCCTCAGGGTCAGTAAAGCCTTCTCTGCTGGCCTAAACACTATCTGAATCACTGATTTATATTTGAATATTTTTCATGAATGTGTATTAAACAAATCCAATAATAATCTATTATCTTTATTTCATAGCTTTTCTCATGGTTGCGCTGCTTCCAGTAGTGTATATTTATGAAAGAGCATTTAACCAATCATATTTCAGCCAGCGGCTGACATCATTTGTTATCAGGGTCAAAGTAATCTGCCTAGGCCTTCAGAACGAACAGTGCAGGCGCCTTCAGCTCAAGATAAATGGCAATGAAATCATTGCATTTACCAATCAGATTCCGGGTTGTTGTCACTGGCGCCATCTAGAAGGCTTACAATTACTCAACGTTTTTGCCTAATTTGATGGGATTCACCAGAAGCAGTTTCAAACATACCAGAAAAAAATCCCTTGGGGTTTTCCAGCTTAACGCAGAGTCACTGAACACTATTCAATCTGTCCCGGCTAAAGACAGAACTGACTGTAATGTATGTCATGACTAATTTTGAAGGCAAGATCCCATTGAAATCCTTGCTTTTCTTCATCATAAAAATCTCTCAGCTGTACGCATTGACATGTTTGGCGGTAACTTTTCCTGTGTCCACTGCTGTAGTCAAACGGAAATTCTCAGCCTTATAACAAAAAAGATTTATGCCAGAAATACTACTGGACAGTCTTGACTTTCAGCATTGCCTCCACGGCGATTGAAAATGACTACAACAGAGTGATTGAACTCTTCTTGAGGAAAGATTTTGTTCACGTGGGAAGCTTTTTCAAGAACCATTTATGCAAATTCCTTTGTCTTCTTTTCAAATACCTTTCAAATGGGTTTCTGTATAATATTCGCTGCGTCTCTTTTAGTAGTGTCTTTTTTAATAAAGTAAAATTTGACTGTTATTCCTTGAGGTGCAAAATACAGTTATTTCTATTTTACTTTGCAATTTGTGCTATAGACGGTTTCATCAAAGTTAAATTCTGGTCCGTGCTTGTTTAATGGTCTTACTGACCTCTGGAACAAATACCTTGTCAAAAAAAAGTTTCGGTTTCCTAGAGATGAAGGGAGGCAGCAAGTATGGATCCCCGCTGTGTGAAGAGAGATTTTGGGCCACGAAAGCTGTTTGTTTATGTTGCTGCTGCTAAAACCCCTATATAATAGTCTTCATGTTTAAACTCATGTGACTGTGAGGCTGTGAATCATTGAGAACAGTTTGTTCTGAATACAGTACAGTTACCATGGAAATGTTGGTGAAATGTTGTTTCCTTAAGGTTGTCATGTTCAAAAACTTAAATAATTTTCATTCTAGAACTTACAGTTGACACAGTCACTTATTTAACATTCATCTGTTGCCATGGTGACACAATAAGAAAAATATTAAATCTGACTTTACACGGTTCAGATTAGAATGATACTACACTGCAAAAAAAATTATTTTCTTAGTATTTTGGTCTTGATTTTAGTAAAATATCTAAAAATTCTTAAATTAAGATTAAAAAAATAGGAAAATAAGTCTAGTTTTTAGACAAAAAATATAAACTAAATATAAAATATAATATAAAAAAACTTTTTGTCTTGTTGTCAGTAGAAATATCTAAAAATTCTTAAATCAAAATGTATTTTCTTGATGAGCAAAATTATCTAAGTAAATAAGTCAATAAAATATACAATATACTTGAAACAAGCAAAAATATCTGCCAATGGGGTGAAAAAAAATTAGCTTGATTTAAGTGTTTAAGAAAAAAACCCATTGGCAGATTTTTTTAAATCTTAAATTGTATATTATATTGTATAGACTTATTTTCCTAGGTCATTTTGCTCATCATACATCTTAATTTAAGAATTTTTAGATATTTTTACTGAAAACAAGACAAAAATACTAAGAAAGTTATTTTTTGCAGTGTAGTGTCATGGTGACACACATAATGGCTATAATTGTGGTTCATGAACAGGCCCCATTTATTTCAGTTGTATGTGTTTTCCTGTAACTGTGATATTTAAATGTGGAAAGCCATTGTGTGTTAATATTATGGCACAAATGCTTTTAATTGAGCTGTACTTAACCAAACCTTACACACTTAGGCCATGGAACATATGGGACAATTTTACTGGTGTACCCCAATTAATGTCATGTCTAAGTAATATTAGTGTAACGTTGATGAAATAAACTCCAAAAAGGATACGTTGACAGGTCCAACTGCATGCGGGTAACTTGCACGGGAGTTACGGGTGTCATGACCCCCTCAAAAACGAAATCCAGCTAATATAACCCCCCCCCAATATCATCACATTATTCAGATTAAAATATATGAAATATTCCGAATGAACACTTTTGTTCGTTTTCTTTAATAATTTCATTTGCCAGCAAGAAAGATAGTATTATATTTTAAATAGTCTGTAACCTGACGGTGCATGATGAAAAGGACACTGAAAGGCAGCCAGTCGAGTAAGACAACGATTTTTCATTGTTGATCGACACCAGCCAAAAAGAGGAAAAATCCTGACCAAACGGAGGTACCCCTATTGCTAAGTTAGCTGTTAAGTTAGCTCAGCATTTCTCAAAGTCAGTTTGGGGCGCGGCCCACTGGTGGGGAATAGAGACATGACAAGTGGGGCGAGACCAACAGGTTTTGTGCCCATCTTTTTAATTCCTTTATTTACTGACCATACACTCAAAACAAAACAAAGACACATTTAAATGTTAGCCTTACTTAACCTTTTCCAGAGGTGTAAAGTATTCGAGTAAATGTACTTCGTTACTGTACTTAAGTATTTTTTTGGGCTACTTTGTACTTGTACTGAGTATCAAAAATATAGGCAACTTTTACTCTCTACTCAATTACATTTTTGATTGGGTATTTGTACTCTTTACTCCACTACATTTGAAATGACACTTAACGTTACTCGCTACATTGTTTATTCGTCAAATAAAAACTAAACGAAAGTGTCAGAGAGTGATGATGGATAGAATCTGTGGTCGCGAGGTTAGACGGACACACACAACTGAGGGACTTCATTGGCGCTACGCAGGGCAATCGTATGAAATCAAAGTACTGCGAGAGCGAATCAAATGCATATGAAGAAGTCTGGTCTCGCGGTATTTTGATGTCAAACACTGAATGGCTTGCGTTGAGCCACCGTAGCGGGACATCTGCGTGCTGCGTATGTCATAAACTGTAGAGAAAAGTTAGCGTCTTATCTGAGAGACGAGATAAAGAGCAAACATATGGATGCATATCAAATTTGCTTCTGTCAAGGGACCCTTTGTTAAACTTGTGATGCTACAATCAAAACAAAAGTGAAGCGCGATTGGGTCATCCCGCAACTCAAAGGCAAGCACAAATGTTTTATATAGGGGAGACCGGGGTTGGTTGTCACAATTTTTACTCATGCATGAATTGCTTATCTTCAAAAAATCTTTCAGCAGTAAATCCTACATGAAATGAAACTTTGGAGTCTTGGCTTTAAATGTGTATACTTTTTACTTTTATAATGTATTGTAACAGGAAGTAATTAACCATCAAAGACACTCTGACACATCATGGGGTTGGTTGTCACAGGGTATGGGGTTGGTTGTCCCTATAGTGATTCAATAGGATTTCAATGATAAATTGGGATCTGAAAAGATAATGTGTAACTTTTTAGTTTTTTAAGCTAGAAACTGCAACTAAGTTTCAATATGAATCCACCCCTATGATAGTTGTTATTAATGCCCCTTATGTTTAAACTATGGTATTAAAGTGGGTGATCAGTTACTTGAATAGGCTTTATGCCCAGCTGCACTATGAACTTCAGCCAGCTCCTTGTTTCCTGTCTGCCATTATTGGACAAACTGATTAATCCAGGTGTGTCTGATTATTGTTGTTGTGACTACTGAGGTCAGGCACACCTGGATTAATCAGTTTGTCCAATAATGGCAGACAGGAAACAAGAATCTGGCTGAAGTTCAAGAAGTAGTGCAGCTGGGCATAAAGCCTATTGTCTGCTGTGTTGAGAAATAAAATGAAATAATTTTTAGTGTTAAAACCTCTTTATTTAATGCTTTATTTTATTTTAACAGCAAACAAAAACAAACAAATAATCAGACAAACAGTCTTAAAAGGTCTACATGTCCAATATTCTTATGTGACAACCAACCCCGCAAGCTATGTGACAACCATCCCCAACTGACTTCTTGACAAAGATGATAAGCTAGCTGCCACATGGCTTTAACTTGATCGCTAAAAGATGACTCAAAATAAAGCTACTACTTTTAGCTTTTTAATGAGTGTTTTGTTTTTGAATGACTAATATCCTACAAGATCTCAACACAAAAACAACACCAACATGAAAATTTACTCTGACCCATAAAAATAAAAAATTGTCTCCTAACCTCAATGTTTTGTGTCTGCTCAGCAAAATTTCAAATGCAAATAAGTAAGCTATTAAAGGCTAACAAATTGATATCAAAATTGTACCACAGTGCCATGTAGTATGTCTGGAATAAGCAGTGTGACAACCAACCCGTGAGACAACCAGCCCCGGTCTCCCCTACTCTGATGCTACTTTATCAGCTAACCTAAGCTGGTAAGTTACATAACTTGATATAACTTATAAGCCAAAATAAACCAGCGATGTCCTGTACTGATTGCTCAAGTAACTTAAGTACATTATAAGATTGATAACAAGTGTACAATTTCACTGTCCTCAAATTTAACCAAGTATGCTGTAATGTATTTACTGTAAAGAGGGATGCATGACTAAATGTGCACTTAATGTGAGATAGTGGTGTTACGCACTACATGTGTTTTCAATTAATCTTTCGAATGAACAACTTCCTGTTTTAAATATGCATTATCATATTTCTGTTAGTGTAATTTTAGTTTACTGGAATTTTTTAAATATTAAAATTATATCTTTTTATATCTTTAGGCCTATAAGAATATTTGGTAACACTTTACAATAAGGTTCATTAGTTAACAGTAGTTAGTGTATTAACTAACTTGAATAAACCATGAGCAATAAATTTGTTACATTATTTATTCATCTTTGTTAATAGTTAATAAAAATGTAAGCTTTAATTGTTTGTTCATGTTAGATCAGAGTGCATTAACTAATGTTAACAAGATTTTAATGAAGTATAAGTAATTGTTGAAATTAAAATTAACAAAGATTAATAAATGCTAAGTGCAGTTCATTTTTAGTTAATGTTAACTGATGTAGCTAACTAATGTTAACTAATGAACCTTATTGTAAAGTGTTACCATATATTTATATCACAAAGTTAGGCTATATATTTTTCAGCATGGCACAATTCAAATACACAATGACACTAGACTAAAATTAAATGGGTTTAAATAAAATGTAATGTTGAATAAAATTAGACTAAAACTAAATCAATTCAGATGACAAAAATATGACTAAAACTAAATTAAATTTTAATCAAAAGACTATGACTATGTTTAATCTGTGTTTGTTCTGCCAGGTCAAAATTTTGAGGTGTTTGATTTCTTTTCTATATTAGGAAATAAAACCTCATAAATAAACTTTCTTAGTTTTCACTGACCTACAATGTCTCGTTGTGTTGATGACTAGTGCATCTTTTAGGCAACATTCAGTACGAGTAAAAATACTTGAGTACTTTTAAATTGGGTTACTTTAATACTTTTACTCAAGTCGTATTTAAATTGGTGACTTGTAACTTGTAGTGGAGTAATTTTTACAGTAAGGAATTTGTACTTTTACTCAAGTATGGCTTTCAGATACTCTTTACACCTCTGACCTTTTCACACGTAAGTTTAAAAGTTTTTTTAAAGTTTTTCAAGGCGCTCGTTATTGATTGTAGTATCACTTTATGGTTCCCATGGAGACGCGTCCTTCATTGCTTGTCACACCGTGCTGAATGACTGATGATCTGCTTTTATTTCCTTTTTTATTCAAAATTTCACAAATTTGTTAGCTATTAGGATATATCTGGAAAGTATCACAATGTATTTTAAATACAAGAACGGCAAATTAGCATGTTACCTATTTAAACAAGAATACGATTCAATAAATAAATAAATACGCCGCGAGTTTAACCCCCCCAATGGTAGACCCAAAGTTACGCCCTTGTCCAACTGCCACATGAAATGAGATGTTTGATCCATCAAATCATTTAATGTGCACCTATTTCATTGCATTATTCAACAACAATTATTTTGCGTATTTTTGGTATAATACAATGTGTTCGCTTTGTTTATGGTTAAAAAACACATTATTTCCACACACCATACATTTTTGTAGCTCTATATATACTGCTTTCCTCAAACGCTTTGATTTTGTACAAAGCTCATCGATTTGAAAAGCTCTGTGTCCCTGATTGGCCAGATAACCTACGTTGTGATTGGTCTGGATACCTCTGACTTCTGCCGGAAATGTGATGCTCCTTACCATGTTTGAAAGATTCAATCACAATGCAATGCTAACCGGAGTTAACTTCCAGGCTGTGAATTATGATAATGTCATTCTTGTCTACGTTAAAAAGCCAAAGAAGTAAACTGTTGTCTATAATCTTTGTGTTTGTTGTAGTCCAAGAAAAGAGATTTTAGTTGGAAACGATAACTCGTGTCATTCTTAACTTTGGGGTTTGTAGCTTTTGCATATCGTTAGCATGTACTAATACACACACACCGAAGGAAATGTGTCACGGGGTGAGCGAAATCATCTGTGAAAAAAATAATGTTTACCGGTTGTGTGTGTGTTGCACCAAAGGATTGGCTGAAGCCCACACTTAAGTAAAGCTCCTGCTGTATCTCTGCATGTGGTGAGGACCTGCGAGGAAAGGAAAGAGAAAGGGAAAGAGTATTAACACGGGCACAGTGAGTGCCGTGGGTGAGTCTGTCTGTGACGTGTGTGCACTTGAAGCTTTGCAGTGTCGTGCCGTGTCTCTTGTTGTCTGCACTTACCCCCAGGTACAGAAGGCCCTGTGGAGACGAACGTGAGCTACTGCGACAGTGGTCCCCCAAACCTATATCATTGCCCGCTATAACCCCGGCCCAACGAATGTGGATTGTGTCATCAAGTGAGGTACTGGGCTAAGCATTACAGATAATAATATACCGTCAGAAGGGGCGTGAGAGTGTTATATGAAGGACTAATTGCTGTGTGTGTACCCCATGGTGGCCGTGTGAACTGAGCCGCCCACCCCCATGGTCTAGATCTTCACTAGCCTCTAGGAGGAAGAGAAGAGGACGTGTCCGCTACGAGGACGGATGCGGGACGGCTGCTTCTCCCCTACATCTAGCCATCGAGGAACCACCAGCCCTATTGGACCTCCCTAGCCATCGTTGTGATGCCGGTAGTAAATCCCGCTCCTCCACCTGTGTCATCGAGTCTAGAGGTTATGTATAATATTGAGCCTGTACCATAGTCTGTGATACCCACCTGCACCCCTAGCTAAGCTATACTCATCTTGAAGAATCCGTAAGCTGAATTAAGGGCCTGTGATTGTTGGAGATACTTGCCGCACCCCTAGCTAAAACTACACTCCCCTTGAAGAACCTGTAAGCTGACTTAAGAGCCTGTGATTGTTGGAGATACTTACCGCACCCCTAGCTAAAGCTATACTCACCTTGAAGAATCTGTAAGCTGAATAAAGAGCCTGTGATTGTTGGAGATACTTACCGCACCCATAGCTAAAACGACACTCCCCTCGAAGAACCTGTAAGCTGAATTAAGAGCCTGTGATTGTTGGAGATACTTACCACACCCCTAGCTAAAGCTATACTCACCGTGAAGAACCTGTAAGCTTAATTAAGAGCCTGTGATTCTTGGAGATACTTACCGCACCCCTAGCTAAAACTACACTCCCCTCGAAGAACCTGTAAGCTGAATTAAGAGCCTGTGATTGTTGGAGATACTTACCGCACCCCTAGCTAAAACTACACTCCCCTCGAAGAACCTGTAAGCTGAATTAAGAGCCTGTGATTGTTGGAGATACTTACCACACCCCTAGCTAAAACTACACTCCCCTCGAAGAACCTGTAAGCTGAATTAAGAGCCTGTGATTGTTGGAGATGCTTACCGCACCCCTAGCTAAAGCTACACTCACCTTGAAGAACTCATAAGCTGAATTAAGAACTTGTGATTGTCAGTGATACTTACCGTACCCCTAGCTAAAGCTGTACTCACCTTGAAGAACTTGTACGTTGAACTGAGAAACCTGTAAAGGGAACAAAGAGTCTGTGATCAACAGGGACACCTACCTGTAGTTCGAAGGAAAAGCTGAACTTACCTATACCTTGCATTCCAGCCATACTCACCTCGAGGCCTAGGGCGGCTGTTGGAGTCAAGGGTCTGTTGGAAGTCTCCGTAGACTGGATCTGAGTGAACGCGCCTCTGCGGGGCTCAGGTAGTTGCTTTCTGTTCTCCCCCTATTACACTCATCGTGTGTTTCTACTTTCTGCCTTCAGGAGAAGTGAAGGGCGCCACGGGAACAAATTACACCGCAGGAGGTGAACAGGGACGAAGGACCTCCGTCCTGTCCTTTCCCTGGGAACACTTACCTGGCTGGCTTCCCTTCCCCCGCTCTCTGGATCCCCATCGTCTCCTGGAGGAGAAAGAGAGAGAGAGTCATTTTAAATTCCCCTTCCCCACCCCCAACTTATTTTAAATTATTTAATAAATATTGCTTTATATTTTACTTATCTTACTCGTGTGTCTGGTCATTGGGGTGTTTGGGGACCTCCTCGAGGTGGAACTTAGGGAGGGGCGAGACTCACAGTCTGTGATCCGCTCCGACCTGTGACAAATGTAAAATTGTGAATCGGACGATATTTGCTCTTTAATCCCACCAGGCTGTTTTTTCTGTAACAATTTGCAGGCCTACTTTTAGTTATTTTCAATTAACCATATACATTTATGTTCCGAAATCAAATCATTATTATGTTCATGCTTCGTGCTTGTGCCTTGCTCATCTGCTCATGTTGCAACTGAGAAGTCATTTCATTGACAGTTTTATAGGCTATACTGCATTTGTGCCAATTTATTATCTTCTGTTGCTACTGAAATTATTTCAATGGCAATCATTTATCATCTTATTGTTCAAATGTCCACTGGCAATTTATTTGAGGTACATTTTAAATGTAGCAATTGCAAGAATCTGTATGTGCAAAAAGACGGTGCAATAATTTTGTTTGCTAGAACTAGCCTTGAGATATTCATGAATAATATTCATTCTACATCTCTAATCGACCAGTAATGTAAACATCAGCATTCTGTGCATTCACCCGATTAACATTTTCATCACATGATGTCAATAAAACAACTCCAGCAACCCCCTCAACATGCAGTGATGGTCATACATCAGTCCTAGAGGAAATTCGGGATTAAATTTTACTGTGTTTTTAATGCTTTCTCATGGCAATTTGTACGTATTTTTCAGTGTGGCTAATTCATATTAATTCGTACGATTACATTGTTACATTTTTGTATTTTTGCCCCTGTGATGTTGGAGTTAGGGGCGGGGTTTCATTATATATTTTTTAATAATAATCTTATGTTTTTGTACAATTTACTTTGTAGAAATTCATACGAATTAGCAAACGTGTAAAATACATACACATTCTCGTGAGATCAGGCTGTTTCTAAAACATTAGGAAAATAACACAGCAAGTATTTAGCATTTTATAGATGTTTTGGTTATAATAGCTAAATAATCATTTGCATACATAAGCATTGTGCTTTTAGTAGTTATTAAAGTATAATATTGTGAAGCCTGTAATGTTTCACAGTGCGACAGACACGTGAAACAGTAGCAGATCGAGACCAGAGCAGAGATCTGCATGTAAATGTCAGCATGCCTTCCAGCACCTCCTGAAGAGACTAACTGGAAATGGCATTTCAACGCTGTTGACCATATGGCTACTGTAATTAATGGCACAGATTATATTTTGGCTTACAACCAAAGTTGTTCCAGTCACTTATGTAATGGCCCAATCCAGAGCAAACAAGAATTGCCTCCAGCACTTCAGTAGTTGATATTTCTCTACAAATCTTCTGCCTTTTCCCATGGGAACTATATAACTTATTCTATGGTTCTTCTGAACAAGAAATGTCAGTGAGTAGTTTTTATTTCAAAAGATCTGAGGTTTCATTTTAGTTGAGCATTAAACATGTTCTTTGTTCATTTGACTCTACAGCTAAACATACATCAGGGTTACTTATACTTATTACACGGCTCTCTGGAATGCTTGATTCTGATTGGTCATTTGAGACATTTGCAGGTTCGTTCTTTTCAAATAATAACCGCTCCAAAGTAATAACGCATAGCCGGTACTACTTGCACAAGTAAAATCGCTCCGCGCCAATAAAGATCAATAAAGATTACTGTCTGTTTGGCGCCATCTTGTGACAAACACTCGACAACCACGACAAGACACAGACAGCTTACTGAGACTGAACTTGACAAAATAGAGCATGATAGCTACGAAGCCATCACACAAAAAAATACAGAATGGGCATTAAAACTTCTCAAAGACTGGCTAAAAGAGAAAAAATGGAGACAGACAAGTATGAAGCAGAGGATCTTAATAAGGTATTACGATCATTTTATGCATCTGTGCAAAGTTTCGCGGAAGGATAAAAATGTTAATTTAAAACAAATATGCCAATAAAACGTTTCAAATTCATATTCATGTCCAGTTTTTTTTCTTATGTGGCAAGTAGCCGTGTAATAAGCGGGATAATGTAGAGGCAGCCGGTAGTTATTGGGAAATAAGCCCCTTCAGTGTGATACAAGACCCTCCGCTTCGCGTCGGGTCCTGATCACACTGTCGGGGCTTATTTCCCAATAACTACCGGCTGCCTCTACATTATCCCTTACATAACATAGCTCAATAGCTGGAAAGAAAGAAAGATAAAAGGAAGGAAAGAAAATACAGAAAGACCAGTAAAAATCATAGTAAGTTGTCAAAGTGTTTTGGGTGCTGTGATTAAGTCTTTACTAGAATAAAAATCCATTGGGGTTCTTTTAAGGAAAGAAGGTTTTCTTATAGTATCATCAAGTGAGTTTAGTGGTGCTCTTAAGACTTCTTGTTTCCATTACCTGGGGATAAGAGAAAACCTGTGGGGACTTTAGATGTGTCAGATGGCTGGACAGATTGATATCAGATGGCAGCTTAGAGAAAAAACAAGATTTGCCTTTAAAAGCTCTGCTGTACACTCCGGTCAATGACAGCCAATTTCCCAAGACATCAAAGAAGCGTAAATAGGGCACTCTGAGGCACTGGGTAGATGATAGATGATAAAAATGTGTGATTTTTATTTTATTTGATGAAAGATTTAAGTAAGAATAAATTAAAATACTTGTTGGGTTTGTTTAACATATTCGGAGGAAAGATAACTGTATATTTTACAATATTAGACTCGAACAGAGTCGAACATTATACTTTGTTTGTTAAACTGAGTTATGTGTGTATTTATTACTTTTAGGCTGGCATGTGAATGGTCTGGTTAGGCCAAAGCAATCTAAGCACATAAACAATCATATTATATATCAGAAAGCCCTGTTCCTTAAACATCCAGGTGAGAGGAAACGGACAGATCCCGTACACACATTTTCTAGAAAACTTCAGACCGCAGTTTGGACCAAATCAGTTTTTCAGAAAGCCCCGAGTTGCCTAAATAGATGAATGTGCTTCTGTAAATGAGTCTGCTGAGCTAGGAAGATTTCCATCTGCTTCAGCTGGTCTGACATGAAAAATGTCCTTTCCCCTGATAAATTTGTGCTTCATAGGGATTTGCATCAAGCATATTTGACAAATGTACCTTTAACCACATTAGGTTTAGAAGATTTCTGTCTTTACTCTTTCAAGTGTAAAACTATTTGTTTTGTATGACTAGAAAACAGCTGTCAGGGGTGTTGTAAAGATGTCCTCCAGACCATATTTTTGGCCCTTTGGACTAGACCAGGAGTGGGGTACCCTGGGTCCTGGAGTGCCACTGTCTTGCAGAGTTTAGTTCCTAACTAATCACACCTGAATTTCATTTCCAAGTAATCTTGAAGACTTGAATTAGATTTCTCAGGTGTGTTTAATAAGGGTTGGAATTAAACTCTGCAGGACAGTGGCCCCCAGGACCAGGGTTCCCCACCCCTGGACTAGACACTTGTTCTTGTGATAAGAGTTTATGACCTCTAATCAGAGTAAATACACTAACCTAAAGGATTATTAGGAACACCATACTAATACTGTGTACGACCCCCTTTCACCTTCATACCTGCCTTAATTCTATGTGGCATTGATTCAACAAGGTGCTGAAAGCATTCTTTAGAAATGTTGGCCCATATTGATAGGATAGCATCTTGCAGTTGATGGAGATTTGTGGAATGCACATCCAGGGCACGAAGCCACCACATCCCAAAGATGCTCTATTGGGTTGAGATCCGGTGACTGTGGGGGCCATTTTAGTACAGTGAACTCATGTCATGTTCAAGAACCAATGCTCAGGTAGGCCGTGACTTTTAAACGATGCCCAATTGGCACTAAGGGCCTAAAGTGTGCCAAGAAAACATTCCCCACACCATTACACCACCAGCAGCCTGCACAGTGGTAACAAGGCATGATGGATCCATGTTCTTCTGTTTACGCCAAATTCTGACTCTACCATCTGAATGTCTCAACAGAAATCGAGACTCATCAGACCAGGCAACATTTGGTGAGCTTGTGCAAATTGTAGCCTCTTTTTCCTATTTGTAGTGGAGATGAGTGGTACCCGGTAGGGTCTTCTGCTGTTGTAGCCCAAGGTTGTGCGTGTTGTGGCTTCACAAATGCTTTGCTGCATACCTCGGTTGTAACGAGTGGTTATTTCAGTCAAAGTTGCTCTTCTATCAGCTTGAATCAGTCGGCTCATTCTCCTCTGACCTCTAGCATCAAAAAAAAAACATTTTCGCCCACAGGAATGCTGCATACTGAATGTTTTTCCCTTTTCACACTATTCTTTGTAACCATAGAAATGGTTGTGTGTGAAAATCCCAGTAACTGAGCAGATTGTAAAATATTCAGACCGGCTCGTCTGGCATCAACAACCATGCCACGCTCAAAATTGCTTAAATCACCTTTCTTTCCCATTCTGACATTCAGTTTGGAGTAGGCATGGGCCGGTATAAGATTCTGGCGGTATGATAACCTTTAGCAAAAATACTACGGTTTCACAGTGTTGCGGAATTGCCATTGCAACACTAAAACGTGTTATTTTCAAATGCCAGGTAAAAATAAAGTCTTTAAATTATAATACTCATTGCACCCCTAAATGCATTGAATCAACTGTCATGTGATTGGTTGATTAGATAATTGCATTAATGAGCAATTGAACAGGTGTTCTTAATAATCCTTTAGGTGAGTGTATGTCATGCATGCTTTTCTACACCATTGTATCATGATAGCTCTTAAAACATACAGCAAAATACATCTCTGCTAAAATCCGTGGATCCTTTGTATTCTTTCTCACAGACCTACAACAGCGTAAAAAGGGTGTACTTGATTTTCAAGTGGCATATGCAATATAACTGCTACATATGCTCAATATAAATGCCTTCTTCAGATGGGCAAACAACTTTCTTGGTTCAGAATATCTTGTGATATTGTGAAGACCAAAACCGTCTTGGATCAGCATGTAACTGCTAGTGGAGAGGATGCAATAGGCTTGAGAGAAAGAGTTTAGAAGATGTTCATCTTCTCTACCACTTCCTTAAGAGTCATATCCAGCTCTGTTTGTTTGTTATTCCAGAGAGACTTGAATTTCCTAGAGCTTCTCTTCTTCAAAGTTAAAGATTTCCATTCCAGCCCCAACTACAAGCAGAGGCTACAATCAATGGCAATGTCCACTGGACTTTATTCAACAAAACCTGGAGTTCCCCCAACATAGGAAGTTATTCCCTAACATATGATATAAGACTGATCTAAAGTCTCTCAGTTTGTCCTATTAAGGCAGAGAAGCTCTTGTGTATAGCCATATGGTAACTTCCTTTTCATTCATCTGTAGATCAATGTAGAAACCATCGGCCATGTCTGGCACTGAATACAAAGTGAATAACTCAAACAGCTTTTTTCCCATGTGCATACTCTCTCATGTTCACAATCTGTCACATACTAGGCCTTGTTTTAGTGTTCTACCGTGAAACTCCTACACATGTATACGTGCAAATGTCTTATTTTACCATATGTTAATATCAACTGCAAGTTTCTTTGGACTTGAAAAAGGACTGATGCTGAATCCCTTTGTCACACCAATATGGACACTTCCAGATCTTTTTCATATACCTTATTTCCTGTGGAGTCCAGTGCGAGGGTAGAGTTGCAGGATTTCTTTAAAGCCAAATGCTTTTCTGATAAAACTGACTGTTATAAGCTTCAGCTGCAAGTGTAAGAAACCTACATCACCCCTTAAGCCTTTCAAAAAATACTTTGTTGTTGTTGGTTCATTTTTTCTGATTCCATTAAAATTCCATTAAAATATAAAGACTTATGCATGTTTAATGTGTTTACAAAATCTGATATACCCAAAATCTATGAATAATAATACTAACATTAGGCCAGAATTTAATAAGACAAAAGGTTGCGACTGAGAAAGGCACCTGTTCCTCATTGCTCCTTGGGCGATGCAGTAATAGCTGCTCCTGGTATGTGTGTGTTCACTACTTACTGGATGGGTTAAATGCAGAGGTCACATTTTAAGAATGAGTTACAATACATTGCTCATTACATCACTTTCACTTCAATATAATCCTATAGGGGGTTTAACTGTTTTATTTTCCACCAGGGGAAAATCATAAGGCAAAAAAATCATATATATCACACCACTAAATTTCGTAATATAAAAAATGCACCATCACAGGTTAACGCATATCGCCGCTGTCTGATGAAAACCATGCATGTCCATTTTGCAGATTTTGAGATTTTTCGACGGATTGAATGTCCAGGTTCATTTCCGTATATAGTATGCTTCACATACCTAAATGGCCAATGAAAAGTTGTGAAATCATGTCATCTGATTTTCACGTATATCCATTTGGTGTCAAAGCTGTCAATCACACCGCGTATCTCCCGCCCTGTGGAAGCATCTCGCCGGTCTCGTAAAGTTTCATCGAAGCTCAGCACTGGATAAAGCCGAATAAACATAGACTGGTGAGACAATGACTTTCCTTCATCGAGGTAAACGATTCCCACTGACGCCAGACGTACGTCTAGGAGTGACAAAATTACGGAACACTGTGCAAACAAAGTATCTGTCTAGCATAGGTGTTTTTTATACTGGGGACGCCCAGTGTAAAAGCATTTGGTTAAAATTGTTCTGAAAAATCAAGCGATGACTGGTTTTGTGGCTCATAGGGTCACATATGTTGCATTGTATGCTTATGGTGTGTTTTCTTGTACATATGTAATTAAATTCATTGTAATCATTGACTAAAAGCGCTGCTGTTTTCTATGAAATGGTGCTTTGGCATTGTTCGGTTGAGCTGGTGTTGCAGGGACTGTTACATGTGTGCAGTCGACATTGTTCATGGTTTTATGCTGAGTATTTTCTTGTTGTTGACTAGCCTACGCTATGCCCATTTTTGATGCGCCGTTATTCAATATTTTTCCCGTCCTGCAATAATGTTTTTTATCTGATCTTTTGTCCCCACCACTTTTCAACACAAACTGACGCCCCTGCTGTCTAGCATTACCATGTCAGTGTATTGATTCATTGTCCCTTCATAGTTTGCAAGAGACAATTAATAAATGTATAATTAATATTAAATAAAGTAAGCGTATTTAACCAAGACGTAGACTATTTAATAAACTGAGCGTATTCATCTGTCAATATGAAACGCGATTTGGCCATTCTAATTAATGATCGGAAGAACGCGCATCGACCACCGTTACTGTAAAATATGCACGTATGTCCATTTAAACTCAATTTTGGTAAAATGTGGATTATATCATTACACTGGCAAGAATATGGTTACATGTAAAGATGCCGTACCAAGTATGACAACGCTACATTCAACTGCTTTTGATATACAGTGGTTTTTTTTTCACTTCCTGAAAAGTAACCGTTTTGGACATACATGAATTTCATCAGGCAGCGACGATATGCTCCTGACACGTTAAGACTTCATATGCAAGGGTGTAGATTTGGTTTGAACATTGGAGGATTAAAGTCTCAACTGTACACATGCAGGTTTGAATCTGCCATAATACGTATGTCTGAAATCTAAATCCCTAAAATACAAATTTATAATTGCTAATTTAACATAATTAACATTGCCTATGCAATCTAAGCATATAAGAACGTCAAAATCATATCAAGCGTAATGCGACAAGCTGAAACCCAGATCATTTGAAAGGGTCCACTGAATTTACTGCCTAAAATGTGCTTGTTCATAGACTTCACTATAACGGATGCCAAGTCTGGCATTGTTTAATTTATTGTAGACACTGCACATACTACACATTAGTGCACATGAGTCTTAAAGAGGCGAACCCAGATGGGAAAAGCAGCCTTAGGGCCTAAACTGACCTACATTTACACATGTGCTCGGCCTCCATCAGTCTGCTCTCATTGCTATGCATGTAGCCATTAAATGGCCACTATCACCACTTATGTCCCATGGTGCATTGCTAATCATCCTTGGGAGGACAACGAGGTTGAAGATTATGCAGTCTCTTTCTTTCTCGATACAGGCAAAAGGTCAGAGCTTCAAAAAAGGTAATGGAGGTATCAGAACCAGAAGAGTCAAAGGAGAAGTTTGGAAAAGTGCAGCGGCGGAAGCAAAAGACAGCTCCCTGCTGCGCCTCCACGTATACGCTGATAGCATCTCAATTTTTCTATGGCATATGTGCTTCTCAAAACACATTATTGTGCTTACGCCCAACACCTGATATCACACCGTTATCTGCTCTATTCAAGCATAGCTGGAGAACACGTGTCCCATAATACTGAGCAGCCTGAGTGAAGCGTCGCAAGAGAGTGGAGGAGTCTGGAATATTCCAGAGAGATCCGCCTCGCTGAGATGAATGTTATTTTTGTACTTCTCATGTTCAAATTAAATCTTCTCGAGCACTTTCTGTGGTTACATTGGACTACTATGCTTTTTAATAACTCGTATAAAAAGGTTGGCGACATCCTTAGGTTATAAAAGAAATAGATGTGTTTTTACCATGCATTTGTTCACCGCAGAAGAGATTTCATAAATGGGATTTGATAAAGGAGTTCAGACCAGAAATACTGTAGTTCTTTATACAATAGGTTCACTTTTTCACTGCACACAACAAACTAAGATGAGAAAGGTTGCGATACCGTTCAATTATTCTGGTATCAGATGTATTACCATGGTATACTTGTGGACCCAGGAGTCTTTACGGTACACTTCAGATATAATACAAAAATTGCAAAGATCATGTACTATAGGTGATCAAGCAATGTTCCTTTTATAAATCACAGATTACCTGAAAGTGTGCGTACATGAATCTGCCATATCATTTTTAACCATAAATAGTCAA
This sequence comes from Misgurnus anguillicaudatus, assembly GCF_027580225.2. Lineage (NCBI taxonomy): Eukaryota > Metazoa > Chordata > Actinopteri > Cypriniformes > Cobitidae > Misgurnus > Misgurnus anguillicaudatus. The sequence continues at coordinate 6,598,400 of NC_073352.2, read as the reverse complement.
TGCAAATCCTCTTCTGAATGCTGATCTGCATATTAATGAGACTGGCATCCAATAGAGACAGAGCGCCGTTATGCAAATTTGAAAACCACGCCCACCGGGGGGGAACCCAACCCAACCGTCTCCACCGACTCCGCACCGCGAGAAGCCGCCTCCCTGTCACCTCTGGCCCACAACAAAAAACTGAATAATGCCCAAAAGCTGCTGTGTGACAATATGTACAGCTAACAAGCCAAAGAACCCAAAAAATACGTTTTTATAAGCTGTCGAGCCGTAAAACCCAGTCTTTAAGGAGAATAAAGTGGATCGCCGACTACGTTTCCCCCTAGTGGACGCAGTTCTACTAATAGAAGTACTATGAAAAGTTGCCTGTATCCATTTTTGTGTCTTTAAACGCTCGTTTTTTGGGGTCGACAGCTTATAAAAACTTATTTACAGATTAAATTTATTAAAATAAAATAGATATGTGTTTTCTGCTCCTTTTCTGCACGCGTCTGATATGCGGCCTGTTTTTCCAGCAGCAGAGCAGACATATTAAAAAATGAATTATTTCAATTTAAAAACATAAAGTTTTTTTCAATATTTGGGTCTTACAGGGTTAAGATTGAATTTTACAACATGTTTATGAAACAATTATTAATATATAACAGTATATAACAAATGACACTGCTGGATTTCATTGTCATGATAACTTGGATCTAACGTATGATATAGAGTGAAATTAAATGTGTGTATTGTGTTATCAATACTTAATATTCTTGTCATATTTACTTTCTTCAATCTGATTTCAGTTCACTTTCTCACCATCTGTGTTGCCAATTCCCATTAATTCCAGAATTTCTGCCATCAAGTTCACAACCTTTGTTTGGGAAGTGGCTTATGCACGTTTTCAGCCCCGTTTTGTGCGTACACACCCTTTATAAAGGTGGCCCCAGGTCTGGTCTTGCTTATACCGATTTATATGACTGTATTAATGTTCTGTGATTGTATTATACTGTTCAAATTTCAGGATTTATATCTTCTAATCAATTCCTTTAAAACATCTCTTAGTATGATTACTAGTTTGCATACCAGGTAACCTTAAACTGTCAAAGCGGTGGTCTTTAAATTGCAAGCGAGTTTTATCAAAGCCAATCTGACTCACAACATTGACTTTCTCAGGGCACACAGACCACCCATCACATAATAATCATAAAGTACCGTATATGATCCTATTGACATGAATATCTTTTCTTTTGCTCTCAAATCTCAATTATGCTTCACATATTCTCAGCTACGGCTGAGGGTTTTTTTAAGCAGATAATAATAACAATTTCATGAAGTAATGACAAAAAAATCAATAATGATCATTGGTCTGTTCTTCACATAATTATATAACTGTCTATAACTTCAAAAGACCTGGAATATTATCACATTTTCAGTATTAAACAAAGGCAAGAATTCAAAGTACATCTTTAGCAAAACCGAAAGAATGAATGGTGCCAAATCAAAGGAATATGAATGAAATAAATAACAATGAAATAATCGCTGAGTGAATACTTTATTATTCATGTATTTTGTAAATGTCTGTTCAGTTCTGGATTTGAAGCACTATAAAAGTATGCACATTGAGTCTTATCTGCAAATGTAGTCCTTCATTTTGTAGGCAATTTACTTTTTAATTTGAGACCGAACCTGCACTTAATAGATTAAAATTAATTTGAAGACGCTTCTTTGGCTTCCTGTTTAAGAAATATGCAGAGCTGTCAGAATTGTTTGGTGCCAAAAAGTTATTCAATTCACATCTTTAAATGTTTATTAAGATTAATAATAAAGATTTCTTCCTTACAACAGTTTATTACTGCCATCTTTTTTGAGGACACTCAGAATGTGAGAATGCATTAACCTTAGAAATGTTTAAGCTGTAATTTTAAAATAAAAAACAAAGATTAAAATAAATCATTGCTTTTGCTCTATCATCAATTGCTAGCACACGGCTAGGCGGAAAGATTTTTTTACGTTGTAGATTGTTTTGCTGTGGTTTCTGCAGGGCCATATCTGTGAAATTGGAAGTGGTCTCGTCAAGCGTTTCAACGTTTACAGCGGCTCTGAATTTCACATTTGAGTCAATATTTGGTTAGGCTGTGAGAACGACAGAGCTCTGATGCATGAAGAGGCTGCTGTCCTCCCACAGATCCAGAAGATGAAGTTTCCTATTCCATAATTAGGGATGAGAGACTCAGGTTGTAAACAACATGTAGGCCCACGCTGTGTTTCCTCCTCAGTGTGTGAGTGAAATGAATTTGTTGCCATTGCTTTTGCAGCATGGATGCCCTTGTATTATTGTTGTGTTTGGTGCATGTTTAACTTCACATCACCCTTATTTTGCAGATTTTTTGTTATTTATCACTTGCTAAAGCAGTCACAGGTCACTTGGCAATTATATTTTACAAAACACCAGAGGACAACTGTAATGCCCAGAAGGACTTAGGACGCTATTTTAACGATCTAAGCACATGGTCTAAAGTGCATGGCGCAAGTGCACTTTTGCTAGTTTAATGACAGGAAAATGGTTGCCGCAGCCGGTGCATGTTCTAAAAGGGTTGTCCCTATTTTCTTAATGAGTAACGGGTGTGTTTTGGGCATAACGTGCAATAAACCAATGAGAGTCTCGTCTCCCACTCCCTTTAAAAGCCTGTCAAAGATTCCCTATTTACATTGCAGAGTTTGCAAAAGTGGAAAAAACTTTAAGTGGAGGAAGAAGACCACCAGTTTAAGATTGATGTTAACATAATCCTTTGCATCTTTTTGTGTTTTAAAGAAAGTAAGGGAGCGTCTCGGTTACGGATGTAACCCTCATTCCCTGAAGGTAGGGAATGGAGACGTCATGTCGATGACCCTCCTAAGAGGTACTTCAGTGGAATGCACAATATAGAATAACCTTGCAGGGTTTTATTGCACATCAAAGTCTCTGGGGTGGCTTCAAAGAGACTACATCTCACAGAGATGGCAGAGGAGCTCTGCCAGGGAAACGCGGGCTCAAGGCTATACCACGGCAAATACACACATGGGATCCAAAGGGTCATTACATATGGACAGGAATCAACAAGAATTCAACAATGAAGGCCGGTGCCAGGCGCTCCGCCACGTCTGGCTGCAAAGGGGTTGGAGGAAGTGGTAGAGATTGCCAATGGAACTTCTGGCACCAGAATGGCACTGCAAGCCATATTAATCTTCCGACACTCGAGCCGGATCTCTCTGTGTTTCTACCCACTTAAGGTGAAAACACGGGAGGATACAGGCTTGACACGGAGGCTATAGAACCTAGCGAACGTGTTAGGTGTCGCCCAGCCTACAACTCTAAAAATGTCTGTTAGCGAGGCACCGCGCGCTAGGGCTCAGGAGAAGGCAACACTCCTGGTCGAGTGTGCTTGCAACCTGAGCGGGCACGGACTGCCCTGATCTTGGTAAGCCAGGGTGATAGCGTCCACTATCCAGTGAGACATCCTCTGATTGGAGACAGCTTTTCTCTTCTGCTGGCCTCCATAACAAACAAAAACTGTTCTGAGGTCATGAGGCTTTGCTTTTGGTCGACATATATAACTGGTCGACAGGACAGAGCCAGGGTTGGGTCCGCCTCCTCCAGGGACAGTGTTGCAGGTTCACCACCTGATCCTTAAAAGTAGTGGTAGAAATCTTGGGCACATAGCTGGGCCTAGGTCTTAAAATCATATAAGGGTCAGCGGGCCTGAATTTGAGGCACGAGTTGCCGACTGAAAAAGTAGGGGACTGCTCTCTTCAATGCATTGACAGAAACTTGAGCTGCACTGACTGCAACAGCACGAAGGGGGCTTCCTGAAGTCCTTTAGCACCAGGGACAGTTCCCAAGAGGGTATAAAGAAAAGATGAAGTTGTGCGGAGATTGCAGCAATGTACACTTTAAAGGTGGAGGGAGAAAGCCGTCGCTCTAGCCCATGCTGTAAAAAATAGAGCACGACACTGGCTGAGCATTTTCAGGGGTCTTCTCCACGAGGAGAACACCAGTCTATGAACAGTCTACCACTCAAAGCGCAAGCATGTCTCATAGACGACAGTTACGCTGAAGTGATAGTTTGCACCACCTGCTGGGGTAGGACACTTTAGAGTCATGTTCGCTGACAAGAGAGGTGGATGAAGAAGTCCATCGTTTTCGGAGCCCTCTTCAGACCTAGAGAGTGAGGAAACTGCTCTTTTCCTGAAAATGTGGGTACCTGCGACTGCAAACCAGCGGAAGAACAGAAAATAAAAATAAAATGGCCTCAGTCTGCTTTTGGGCACCAAGAACTGCTAAGCGAAGCTCTTGACCATGTTTCCGAAGAGGCCAGCCTGTGATACGTGGGGCATTTAGAAAGCAGGTCTTCTCAGTGTCCCACATATCTGCCTGGCACAGCCAGAAATGGCATTGCTGGACCACCATGGTGGACATCATACGGGACTGCAATGTAACCTTAGTCGCACGGAGCACCAGGTCCATCGCAGGACACAGTTCAGCCAGAACTGCAGGGTAGTGACCACCCTTGTCCAGATCCTTCAGCGCCTTAGCCTGATGGATTTGCAATAATGCCAGAGCATGCAGAGCAAAGGCAGCTTCCCCACAGGCACGATAAGCAGTGTCAGTTAAATTCGACAAATGCTGAAAGGTCCGCGAGGGGAGCACAGGGTTATCCCATCATGTAGAAGTGGTGGCTGGACACAGTTGCATTGCAAACAACCGCTTTACCAAGGGAAACCTGTGTACCCTTTAACTACCCCAGCCTGGAGGGTGGTGAAGGGGGAGGACATGCTCCTCATGCACTTCCGGGAAGAAAGACACCGAGCCGCCCCAAGGAACCAATCATCCAACCTGGAGGGGCCAGGCTCTGGTGGTGGAGACCACTCGAGCCTGACCTCCCTGGCTGCTGAGCATAGCCATCCTTTCTGGGTCGGATTCAGATTGCACATCCTGTCCTCATCTTTGCCCACAGAGCCGGGGAGACCCGAAGGATAGGGATGGTGTGTCCGTAGGTAGCCCACTCACTTCCTTCAGCATCTCAACTGGCTGAAAGCCCTCACTATAATCCTCAGGTGAGGGGTGTCCTGAGCCCGATGTGGCTTGCCTCTTAGAGTGCAGCTTTGACTGAGAGTCTTGACTGTAAGACTGTGATGGTCATGTTCTCGCAGTGAGAGCATTGCACATCCACAAGCACTGCCTCCGTGTGCACCAACCCCAAGCATGTCAAGCAGTAATCGTGACCATCCATAGGTGCCAGAATCCAGCATGCAGAAACACACAGCAGAAATGCTGTCTTTAAAAAGATGCAAAAACCCCATGTGCAGCTCTTTTAGGAGAAACTGCTCTTGTAGCTGCTGAGGCTGAAAGGGGTAGCCGGCCAACAGCAAAAGAGAACGGCCGGTACTGCTATAATGCCCTAATGTCAACAGTAAAAAGCTCTCTCTGTCACACAAAGCAGGAGCAGAACAGATAACCGCTCGGCTCCAAATGGAAAGACTTAAATGCATTACAGCTGCCAGCTGTACTTATACTCTCCCGGTGGGGCGGGGCCGGCATATGCAAATACTGCATGCCAATCTTTCTAGCGAATTCCCAATTCATCGGTCATCGAAGAGACGTCGAAGTAACAGACTGAAAGGGAACCAAAGGTGACTGTTAAATTACTGAGTGAACAATTATTTTAAATGGAGAGTAATTGGAAACGTTTGCTGTCTAAAATAAATAACTGAGATTTCTATCCTTACTGTTTCTGTATCTTCATCAGCAGCTGCTCGTATATAATATCTGGTTCACATATGGTTTGATCCTACACACTGCAGTGTCTGTGTGTGTGTGTGTGTGCGTGCGTGCGTGCATGTGTGTGTGTCTGTGACTCATCAGTACAGGACAGAAGCTCCAACTCACAGAAGGAAACAAGGAAGGGTCTACAAAACATTGAGCCAATTAACTCCCCACCGCTGGCACCGCTGACCTTTGGAGGCGTTTCACAGTGATGTAATTGATGCTGCACAGGCTGCTATGTTGGGAGATGATAAAATGCTGCTGCATTACTATAGAGCAAAATATAATTTGTGCTGTTATGTCAATAACAACTTACAACATAATTCAGCCCTTTATTTTCTTGGTTTTAACAATCATGGCCCAGTCAAATAGCTGCTATGGCTTTTTAACATTTTTTCCACGCTTGGCAGTGTAGAACCTGTCAAGACTCGAGTAAAATGAGTTCAAAATCTATTCTGAAACATAAAAATGGCCAGCTTATGTGTACCGACTGTTTTATCAAATGACAGTAGTACTACAAATGCATCAGTATAAAATGAAAACACCAGCGAAATGAAAAGGGTCTATTTGCCACACACACACACACACCCACACACACACACACCCACACACACACACACACACACACACACACACACACACACACACACACACACACACACACACACACACACACACACACACACACACACACACACACATATATTAGTTTTATTGAGATTGTACAGTATGTTGTTCATTTAATCATTTTCATTGTTGGAACATTTGGTTCCCACAATGTAGAGAAAAGCTGCTTACTCATACACAAGTGATCCCCATACACTGAGACTAGGAAGGTGCTCACAAATACAGTATACTGCATGTGCAGACAATTAAATTAACCACTAGTTTAGCAAATGTTATGGTGGCCGACAGGAGTCACTGCACTCCAATGAAAGAAAACAATTTCAAATAGAAAAAAAACACAAGAAAATGAAAATACCAGCTTCATCAATTTGACAGCACATGTGCAGCAAATCCTTACGGTTCAACCGAATACTGGAACACTCTGCAGATCCCCAATCCATAAAATGCAGTTGTTTGCAAAAATATAAATCAATAAATGATCTTGTTGATATTAGATAAAGAAACAGTTGAATGGGGGAGACTTGTAGACATCAAATTATCATTAGGTTTGGAAATTGGGTTTGGGTCTTTTAACTTACACCATACACTAAATGCAGGTCTTGTTTCAAACTTTGCTGTCTAAGTAGTTTCGTTCTTATGCATGATACCAAAATTAAGATTGATTTGGAACTAAATGCATTTTTAAAATGTAAATATCTTTTAAAAATGTACACTGATATATTATTTTCCTAAATATAACAACAGTCTTTGTTATTGCAGTATTTGCATGATTAATTGTGATTGGTTTCTTTCATCTGATTTATTACTGGATTGTGGTTGTTCATGTGGTGTGAATATTTATTGTTGGTATTTTATGTTGATCCTGGCGTGCAGCCGACAGAAAACCAGATGCACTCTGTGTGATATGACAACAGCAAAATTCTAAAAATCAAGATGCTTTTTCCTGATGAGCAAAAGTCTGCATATATACAATATATACAATATACAATTTAAGTACATTTGTGGTTAAAAAAGTCAAATTATCTGCCAATGGGGTGAGAAAATTTTGCATAAATTAAGTGTTTAAGAAAAAAAGAAAACTTATTTTTAGATAGTCATTTGATTCGTGGGGAAAAGGGTTCATTGTGAAGTCTTGTTTTGCCCTAGCAAGCTTTTCTAAGCATTTTCTGTGTTTTGTTTCATGAATGTCTGTTGCATGTCTGATCATTGTCTGTTCTATCACCTATCTGCTAATGGCTATTAAAGCTGCTTATGAGTCCTAAAGCTGGGACTCCTGAGATGTTGCTACAATATTACAGCTTTTTTATAGATTTCAAAAATCTTTGGGCTAACACCTTCTAATAAACAATGAAGGAAACTAGATGAATTTTGATTTGTCGCAAGTAGGCACTTTTGCAAAAGTATATATTTGTGCTGTGTGTTAAATATGAAATAGCTCAAAGACAGTCTGAAATATTCCTCTTGACAAAAATGACACAGATCTGTTGCCTCACACTACAGGATTATTGGCCCAATTTAGCCTGATTTTCCTCTCTTCATGTCCAGCACCTCAATTGGTTTTCGGTGTTCAGCTCAGATTATTATGTAATGTGTAAGGTTTACAGATAAAATCTCACCTCCCAATGTGCTCGCAAACAAATTGTGGCCACCCCGATCATATTAAACATGCTTGGTATTTAGGATTTTAAATCGTGATGATTACATCATTACTTTCGCAATAGCCAGTGAGAGAGGGAGGTGAATGACAGTATTTGTAAGGACGCTGAGGCGGAAGCATTGTTAGAATCCATGTGCAGAAGTTTACTAATGACCAGTGCAAACAAATCCAAATCGACAGGCAAAAAATACAGAACGAGAAAACAACACAAGTCAAAATACCAGATAGCAGTCCAATTCAAACAGCAAGACAGAAGGGTAATCCAAAAAGGCAAACAATAAACAGCAGGCAATGGTCATAACAGACAATAAAATAATAATCTCAGTATTCAATTCAATTTAATTTATATAGCGCTTTTCACAATTGGTAATTGTTTCAAAGCAGCTTTACATAAATAGAAGCAGGGGACCACACAGAAAAACCGAAAGACAACATAAAAAACTAAATACAGCGACTATGAATAAACTTTACAAGCAAGCTTATTAATAATGTAACATATAGAAGAGGGTGCTAGGTGTAAACGGATAAGGAGATTAAATGTGTACCGCTGGTGGTCGTTGGTCAGGCATCAGCTGGGCATCACGTTGAAGGACAGCCAGTAGATCAGTGGTGTGTTAACCTTCACGGCAGCCGGGACTGGGTCTGTTTGTCTCATTGTCCTCGGGATTGAAAAAGAGAAACAAAATCCTATTAGCGTAGGGGCCGTTCGCATGTAATGCAAGTGTCACACAGTGTTGTGGTTTAATATCTGCTCGGTTCGAGACAGGCTAGCTATTGCGGCATTAGTATATTACCCCGATGAGTTATGTGAATGCTTTGTTCCGTACAAGCTAACTATTGCGAGATAAGTATATTTTACTAGACAAATTATGTGAATGCTTTGTTAAAGAGAAATATAAATATAAACAGAGAGCACATTTGTGATAACAAATCCCATATTTGAAAACTACAATTCTAATTTCTCGCTAGAAATGCAATTAAAATGTGTCAAAAGTGAAAATATAATCTTATTATTTAAATTTGTGATCCAGCTGCTTTCTTGGCCGCCATTTTATTTTTTTGAACTCGACCAGGCACATTCCCCGCACACACACAATAAAGGTATCTCAGAAACAGCCTGATTTCACAAACTACGTGAAATAGTCACACATTATTTTGCTCAGTTTTGCTTGGCATTGTCACATACTTCTACCTTTTTACATGCCCGTGCTATGGATTTCTTTACCTTGTCAATTTTTCCAAGTTACTCAACTGTTTTTCCCATTTTCTTACAATTGTCGCTTCGGTTTGGGGTTAGAACAACTTTCTGTTACATAAAATGACATCCTTACCCAAACCTAACTCTAACCCTAACGTCAGGCGACAACAGTTTAAAAAGCATACGAAAAAATATTGTAAACCAATACTTAAAGTGACATCCTAACGCAAACAGCAAATCTAACTCCAAACCGAAGTGACAACTGTTTAAAAATAGGAAAAGCAGTTGAGTAACCAATATGTGAAAATAATGTGTGACTATTTCACGAAAATTTGTGAGATCAGGTTGCTCAGAAATCAGGAAGTTAACCAAACATTGGATTCGGAGGTTGCTATATGCCTTCCTGCCTTGGAATGCTGTCTTCGAACGGAGCATTTTAGAGATTTCGGATGCAGCCAATATGGCCGACAAGCAGGAAGTCTCTGCAGCATTAATTAAGCAGTCAGTACTCCGGAGATGGCAAATAATTTGTTCTAATTAAATGAAAATTAAATCTAATTAAACAAAAAGAAAGTTTTATTAGTTAGACCAGGGATGGGCAACTTCGGTCCTGGAGGGCCGGTGTCCTGCAGAATTTAGCTGCAACCATAATGAAACACACCTGAAGCAGCAATTAAGGTCTTACTAGTTATACTAGAAACTTTAAGGCAGGTGTGCTGAGGAAAGTTGGAGCTAAACTTTACAGGACACCGGCCCTCCAGGACCAAAGTTGCCCATCCCTGAGTTAGATTATATGAAGTTCTAAAAGTAGGTTTGGAAGGAGTCTAAACATCCAGACTGTTCAATCATCATAAGAGCGTATATACTGTAATGCAATCTTAATGTCTCTGTGTCCAGCTACAATTCTTCTGGCATCCTCCTCCTCCCCATCTCCTCATTCACTGCTCTTTTACTTCCTCTGTGCATTTCTGTGGCAGTGGGGTTGAACTTGGGGCTCGAGCCCGGGCCTCAGGTTCAGAGCTCCCTTCGAGGACAGCAAGCCAAGTTTGTTTAACATTAATTATTAAGACTGAATGGGCAGGTGAACTATTGAAATAGACATTAGATTTTTTTTATTGTGCATTCTGACCATCACTTTTTTTCACATCTTATACTTTTTGTTATGTGTTTGGATAAAGTACAGTACTGTATTAAAGTTTGGTGTGCATGTAAGTCTTTCCACACAACAGGAATTTGGATTGTAGAATGTTGTACTTGTGAGCATTAGGGACCTGAAGCATATCAAGACCAGTGATCCGCAGTAATGCTTTAGAAGTAACACGTTACTGTAATCCGATTACTTTTTTCAAGTAACGAGTAAAGTAAGGGATTACAATTGCAAAAACAGTAACTAGATTACTGTTACTTCCCCGTAAGCAGGCTGCGTTACTGCGTTATTTAATTTTGTTTCATGAGACAGCTCTCGTGTCGTAACGCGAGTCGAGTGACAATGACGTATGAGCGCCGCGCCGTCAGTCAGTGTAGTGTTGAACATGAAGAGACAACATGGAGCGCGACAGAGAACAAGACTATGCAGCGTTTAATCCTTGGAAGTGTCGACATTACTTTGAGTTTAACCCAGTTAAAGGTGACAAAAGCATCAGCGTCCGCTTTACACTCTGCGTGGAGATAAAATTTTTATCTACAGCGAAAACTTCCACCTCAAATGTGAGCAAACACCTAGAAAGCCGGTGTTGTACCAAAATCCGACTCCCCGGACAAATCCTACTCCCCTCGCGTGCACCTCAAGTGTGAAACTTACTGAATAAACCCTGAACCCCCAGCTGACATGACCGCTGCGGCTCCATGTCATACACGTTCACGCAAAATCTGATGTAAACAACAGACTATATATCTATATTTCATTGATTATACGCATTTATGGACAAAAATGGTCATTTGATTAACTATATTAGAAGGTTTTTATGGGTTATTCACACATCTGAAACAGACTGGATTCGACTCGCCATCATTATATTAACACCAAGGTAAGAAGTCCCGTTTATATTTTGCATGTTGTCATCTGGAGTTCTGTAACAAAATACTACATTTATGATGCTAGAGCATCTTTATCTCAAAACAGAGACCATGAGGCTAAACCCGTAGACCTTTTAAACGATGTATAGTAATATTAATATTATTAATGTTTGTAGACAGTAGGCTATATAGTTATTGTTAGCAGCGTTAAAAAAACGACGTCATCACGCACACGTATTAGTGCGCATCGAGAGGTTAAAACAGAGAATGTTTCATTTGATTTTAATTTAAGATGATGGAATATGCAGAAAGAATAGAATTAGGCTGAAAGGTCTTGTCCCGGTTGCATAAAGCACCTCAAGTTTTTCCTTTAAGTATGACACTTAAGGGGTAAATTCCCCTTACCTACTGTAAGACAATGATTTAAGGATGTTGCTTATAATCCCTTAAATGGTTCTCTTATAGGGTAATCGTTAAATGTTACACGACAGTGACCCAGGTTTGTTGTTATAAAATACTATTGTTGCCATGGAGATGCAACAGAAAAAACGTAAGTGTTTTTTGCAACACCCTTAAGTTTAAGGGAAACACAAGGTTGAACTTAAGGGAAAATTACACTTAAGGTACTTTATGCAACCGGGCCCTGTTGCTTTATTCTGTAGCACATTCAGGTCGTGCATCATGTTTTTGAAAAGTAACTTAGTAAAGTAACTAGTAAAGTAACTAATTACTTTAAAAAATAAGTAATCAGTAAAGTAACGGGATTACTTTCTTGGAGAAGTAATCAGTAATCAGTAACTAATTACTATTTCCAAGTAACTTGACCAACACTGATCAAAACACTGGAATATCATGAAGATAAACTGTTACATTTATATAGCGCTTTCTGCAGCACTCAAAGTGCTTTACATATGAAAGGGGGATTCTTCTCAACCACCACCAATGTGCAGCATATACCTGGATGATGCAACAGCAGCCATATTGCGGCAGAACTCCCACCACACACCAGCTTATTAGTGGAGAGGAGACAGAGTGATATAGCCAATTAGTATGAGGGATGATTAGGAGGCCAATGGGCAAGTTTGGCCAGGATGCCAGGGCACACGCCTACTCTTTTTCAAAAGACATGCTGGGATTTTTAATGACCACAGAGAGTCAGACCTCGGTTTTATGTCTCATCCGAAGGACGGTGTTATTTGAGAGTAGTGAGTCCCCATCAATACACCGGGTTGTTAGGACCCACACAGACCACAGGATGAGCACCCCCTGCTGCTTTCACTAACACCTCTACCACCTCAAGTACTGACCAGGCTCAACCCTACTTTGTTTCAGTGGGCAACCAGTCTTGGGCTACAAGGTGATATGGCTGCTGGCCATAATTTAATGAATTATGTGAATGCTTTGTTAAAGAGAAAATGTCTTTAGTTGAGACTTATATTGATCAACTGATTCTCAAACATTGTTGTGTAAATCATTCCAGAACTCACTGTTCGAAATGTTTCGTTTCTAAAGATGAAATCATCTATTTAATGAAAAATGAGAATGTTTAAAAAGTTTTGTTTTCTTTGTATTGCAGTTCTAAAAGTACATAGCTGTGTGCGCATCAAATTTGGATCCTCAAGAAAAATAGATAGAGAAGAGTGGGCAGAAAAATCTATAATTGGAATCTGTGAACTTCAGACGGGATTCTTTGCTGACGCTCAGCAGCCTCTGCTTGCTTTAGTTAATGAAAACTATCTGATAGGATGTTTTTCCCTTAATCCTATGAAACAGACATTTTTGCATTACACTTGGTTAATGTCCTGAAAATGTAAGCTAGAGCTGATGTGTGTAGTATGTGTGAGATGGGTGCGCTTTTTGATGTTCAAATACTTTTACTCGTAGTTTAACCAGAGACAATATACAACTCCGGGCTGGATCCGCGCCAAAGTCTGCAGTTCCGGTGCAGATCTAGTGAGGATCTGGCCCGGAGTCGTATGTTGTTTTGGATTTGCTGAGACAATTGTAATGAAGCCATTTATGGCATGTTTTATAGACATAAGTAATATAAACAATGTGACCATGCAGACCAGTGTCAGGGTTCCAGTCTGTCTAAGGCCTAGTCCACAGGTATTTTTATAATCGTGACTTTTTTTACGCAGTTCGGCTGTTCATCCTCACGAAAACACAGTATCAGGGCACTGAAACCAAAATTTTTTGAAAACCCCTGCCAGGGTGAGGATTTTAAGAAATGGCGGTTGCAGTGTTGTCGTGTAGACAGTAAACCGGGGTTTTTTGCCTTGCGTCTTCACTTTTGTTAGGCTTGATTGGCCAAGGTGGCTTTACGATTTGGGTTATATCACCGCCTGCTGGTGTGGCATGCTCTTGACAGCACTTGATAGCGTGTTTTTGCTTTTTCATGAGGACAGAAATTTCTTTTAAACCAAGTATGTGTGGACTGGATTTTTTGGAGGAAAAATACCCTTGTCTGTGTGGACTAAGCCTAAATGCTTGTTTTTCCATTTGTTTTTCCCATTTGTTTTTCCCGTCACTTACTCTCGGGCACCTGCTCCTCGTCTCTTCTCATTGTCACCTGTCATTCATTACCCTGATCAGCATCATTATTTAAGCTGACTGTGTTTTCCGGTCTATGTTGTATTACGTTTTGTGTTAAGTTCCTTGCTTGTATGTTCCCTAGTTCTTTGTTTCATTAAAGTTTGTTTGTTTAATGGATTTCGCTCATCTCTGTCATCCTTCCTACACACGCAACATTACAACCAGCCAGACACATCGACTTCTGACTTAACCAATACCATGAGTTTAAGGAGAGATTACCTGTTTCCCTGACCAATGGCAGACTGGAGGGGCAAGCAAACATTTGTTAAGGCAATTTGCTATTACTGCCTATTCTCAATAAACTCCAGAGTTTAACTCATTCCACATTATGTTGTAATGGAAATCAAGGAACATTCCAGTGACCAACTAACACACGCTACTAGGGCTGTAACGATTAATCGTGCAAATTCGCGTTTTCTCAATTAATGTATTTTAATGAATTACGGTGAAATCCCGGCACATCCGAACGCCAGGGGCGCTCTCATGCAGAAACTCCCTTTGTGCCACAGAAGTAGCAGCATTACAAATGCTATTCCATGAAATGTCTAAAGGAATATTTATATCGCTGTTCTTCAGATTGTTTCAGGTATTTTCATGATAATGAAGAATATTTTGAATGATTTTTATTTAACGAGTGTTGCTTTTTTAAATGCACGTTATAAACGACTCCGACTCATAATGATTTTAGATTGATAAGGACTTCCTTCTGACCACATGCCGTAGTACACGCACAAGCTGTGCATGAAAGCAAGAATCGCAGCCTTGCGATTCAGAATCGATTTCAAACAGGCATTTTTAATGGGACACGCGATTTAATCGTTACAGCCCTAAACGCTACCCAAGCAGGTCATTGGGTCAGAGTTTGGTGGACTTTAGCCCCTGCTGGGTAACTGCACCATTTTGCAGGCAAAAAGCATATTTGTCTGTCAATGCAGCATTCAGAGCAAATCAGTGGCGAGGCTACATAAGGACCAGGGTGGCACTGCACCACTCAGATTGACGGCTGGCCCACCCAGTCAGAAAAGACACAAAATATTTTTGTGGAAAAGCAGAAAAAAATCATGCATAAATGAAAATAATCTCTTTAATAATTACCTTAATACGCAAGTATTTTATTTTAAAGATTATCATTTGCAGGTGTTTCTAAACCATGCAAATGTTAACGATAAAGCCATTTTAAACAGTTTGAGCTCAAGAAGCTGTTAAAGTGAGCTGTTTTCTGTGCGCACAGAGGCACACACATACTTAAATGGACGCACACTCATAAGCATATGCATGGAGACGCGCATTTTAAAAAGCACACAAACACAGAATCTCTCTGCGCTTGACAGGACACATACACACAAAATGATCTCGAAATACCAATCTTGGCAAGTATTCCTATAAAAACAGTCAGTTATGTCTTAAAGTGAACGCAAACATTTCAGAAAGAAATCGTGTCAGTAAATGGATCCGCGCTTATTTAGTCTTAAAGTGATAGTTCACCCAAAAATAAAAATTGTGTTATCATTTATTCACTCTCATGTTGTTACAAACTTACATACATTTCTTTGTTCTGATGAACACGGAGAAAGATATTTTGAGGAATGTTCGTAACCAAACCTTTCACAGTATTCTCTTTTCCAACAACAGGAAAGACAAAAGGAAAATCACTTCTGTATCTTTAAAAAGATGTATTATATATAATTTATAGAATGAAGAAGACAGTGTTATTATTCCTTTGATTCTATTCGTGTTTCTAAATACTAATGTGATACTTTTCAATTTTTATATAACTTCTACATAGCAAAAAAAAGGAAATAAGGAAAATAAAATAAGAACAACCTTGCTTATATAAAAAATATTCGACCCATGATTCAAAATATATAATGTTATCTATTTAACTACTACAGTATTGTAAAATGATGTCATTTGAGAGTAGGCATTGAGGTCCACCCTATTCAGTTTAAAATTTCTGTCCTCACCACTGGTGCAAATTTTTATTATTATTTTTGAAGTGACACATAAACTACATTTTTGAAGCATCTGCAGCTTTGAAATCACAGTCGCTAGTGAAAGGATTAAGACCAATCCGACAATCATATGGCTCCATTAGTCACGGTCACATACAGCTAGGATACTTGAATGAAAATGTTGGCAAAGACGGCATCATGCAGGTCACATACAGCATGTGCCACCCAGACAGCTGCATTTGAGATAAATCTGAATGCTAAAAAAATCTTTCCAATATTGATCCATTTTAAAGCTCATCAACATGCTAAAAGTCCAATGTTTTCAACACATTTATGGCAATTCGTACATATTTTACAAGGTGCACGGCTAATTTGTATTAATTCATACAACCATATTCAAACGGTTTTATGGAGTTTGCTTTCACCCCTGTGATGTTGGGGTTAAGGGTTTCATTATTGTTCTGTCATAATAATTTAAATAATATTAATAATAATAATAATACAAATAAGCTAACTCATAAAATACATATGCATTCCTGTGAGATCAGGCTGGCATTTTATGTTTATTCTCCTGGATCATGGAGTTTCTATATTACTTGTACGGCTTGAAATATCCACAGGCTTTTGAACTGGTCTGCTTGCTGCTGCTGGAACATTACAAGCGTGAACCTGCGCTGCTGCGTGAATGCAAATATCACAGAGAGGTTTGAGGAAATGAACGGACAGTTTATCATCAGCCACTATCAGCCATTGGAAAAAAAATAGCAGGGTGACATTTATTTGTAGAAAGAGAAGTGTCCAAAAAAAGACTGAGGAGCCAGAGAAAAGTGAGTGGCTCTTCTGCAATCTGTCAAGATCTGAAGCCTCTTTGGAGATCAAAGAGATTCATCTTGTTTAATACACAGAGCCAGTATGAAGGGAATGGACAAATGGAGAGGGTGAGGAGGAGCGAGGAGGGGGGGCAAGAGCTGCGATGAGAGGCAGCACGTAAGGGACGAGCCACAGGGGTCAGTATGGGCTCCTGATAGGAGTAATGAGGTGCATATCCCCGTTGACACGCTCTTCAATGTGAACGGATCCTCGCTGTCTACCGTGTCATTTATTAAACCTCCAGCACAAAGTTGCTGCTGTCACCGCCTGCCAAAAATCAGGCCAATGTTCAGATAGCCCTGATTTAGGATGGGTGTTGTGCTTCTTCTGTTTAAAGCAAACCAGAGGGGTTGAATAGCTTCAGCTGCAAAATAGTAATAGAAATAGGTTATTAATAGTTCAAATTCTCAATTCTGATTAAACGAAGTTGGAAGCTGTTTAAAATAGATACTGGCTAATTTTTTGACATCAGTACACTTTGCAATATATTTCCAAAGATATACAACTAAACAAATGTTGGATTTTATCCATTAGGAGCTCATTTGTGAAAATGAAATAACACTTAAATGTTGGAATTTATTCATTAAAAATTCATGGGTGAAAAGTGGTCTTTATCTGAGTAGCTGTTTGATGGGAGGTGGTGACAAATAAGATGGCATGGTCAAATTGAAAATTAAAACATGTTTTGAAGGTGGAGCAGGTTGTTATGTAAGGGATAATGTAGAGGCAGCCGGTAGTTATTGGGAAATAAGCCCCGACAGTGTGATCAGGATCCGACGCGAAGCGGAGGGTCTTGTATCACACTGAAGGGGCTTATTTCCCAATAACTACCGGCTGCCTCTACATTATCCCGCTTATTACACGGCTACTTGCCACATAAGAAAAAAAACTGGACATGAATATGAATTTGAAACATTTTATTGGCATATTTGTTTTAAATTAACATTTTTATCCTTCCGCGAAACTTTGCACAGATGCATAAAATGATAGCAATACCTTATTAAGATCCTCTGCTTCATACTTGTCTCCATTTTTTCTCTTTTAGCCAGTCTTTGAGAAGTTTTAATGCCCATTCTGTATTTTTTTGTGTGTCAAGTTCAGTCTCAGTAAGCTGTCTGTGTCTTGTCGTGGTTGTCCATAGTATTTGTCACAAGATGGCGCCAAACAAACAGTAATCTTTATTGATCTTTATTGGCGCGGAGCGATTTTACTCGTGCAAGTAGTCCGGCTATGCGTTATTATTTTGGAGCGGTTATTATTCGAAAAGAACGAACCTGCAAATGTCTCAACTGACCAATCAGAATCAAGCATTCCAGAGAGCCGTGTAATAAATCTTAATAAAATATACAGTAATGTTGTTCTACTGAATCATGCACATATGGGTCATTCTACAGAAACGTTCACTTTTGGTATGTCAAGATGTCTTAAAATTGATTTCTTTTTCTAACATTTAAACTTAGACCGCATTATTAGATTACCCTTTGACTTTATGAGTACACATAAATGACAGCTTAATGATTTTTTATTTTTTGACTGCATACACCATTTTTTGTCACTGGTGTTACCTTACTTCTTTAGGAATATTAAAGGTGTTTATGAAATATATATGTATATATATATATATATATATATATATATATATATATATATATATATATATATATATATATATATATATATATATATATATATTAGCTTTAAAGCTTAATTCTTAAGTGTAGCAGAATTCAATGAATTTAAAATTATCATCATGTCACATGTGAAAGATTTTATTTAATGTGAAAGAAAAAGAAAACACATTAACACCAGTGACACAACAAATCACCAGTCACTGGTGTTACTGATCTTTACTGGTGTTATGCATAAGGAAGGTAACACCAGTGACAGTAACACCAGTGACAATTTTCATGAAAACTGCATTTTATGAAAATGGCTGCTGCAAAGTATCAAACAACATGTTGTCAATCATTGTATACTCAATAAATTAAGTAGTTTAATCCATTTGTATTCTACACTGTAAAAAAAACTTTGCTGCCTTGGAATTTTTTGTTGAATCAACTCAGATTTACAAGTCATGTCAACAGAAATTAGTTGTCACAACTTATAAAATATAGTTGAGAAAAGTCAACTTAAATTTATAAGTTATAACAACTCACCTGTAGTTTTAACAACTCATCTCTAGTCAAGATAAATAATAGTAAGTTGAAATGACTTGTAAATCCGAGTTGATTCAACAAAAATTTTTAAGGCAGCAAAGTATTTTTTACAGTGTAGTTTTTTGAAATTCCCAAACAATAAAGGAGGTCATACCAGTGACTTAAACTAAAAGCTTCATATGAAATCATGAGATAAATGAAAAGATTTCTGATAACTGAGAAGTGACAGTGGACTTATATGGGCTTCTCTTCATAGATCTCCAGGAAATTGAATGAAGGAAGTCAAGTGATGTCATCAGTGTGATTTTTATTTAAAAATTAGAGCTTTTTGTTAAACGGTAACACCAGTGACACAACTCCAGGGGACCACTACTTTCATTATATATTTTATCATATTTATATAGCATTTAGTTTTTTTAATGTGATTTACATCATATATTTGATAGTTATGGACACATGATTATATTTTAAATGGAAGAAAATACAGTTTTTGATCTAAAAAAAGGCATTTTCCCTCTGTACATGACTGTGGGGACGAGCACTTCTGTGGTGCTTGGAATTCTAATAAATTAATAAAAATCCAATATTGCTACATTGATGGCTCAAAAATGTGTAATTGTTCAAATAACATACTGTAATGTTTCATTTTAAAATATATATAAAAAATTGTAACCCTAAAGTGTTTTTCAAGTGTAATATTTCTGTAATGGCTAGGGACAGAAAAATTGAAATTTCCGTAGAATGACCCATCTATTAAGAAACCAAATAAATGTTTCAATTTTTAGTTTTATTTCAGGTGGACTTTTAGGCTGTATAAAAGTATAAAAAGAGAAAGTTTTCCTTTATGTTTTTTTTTCACGTACACAACCTGTGATCAAATCTGTGTTTGCACAGATCTGTGAAGGTGACTTAATTCGCTACATTCAGTATGCCAGCTCAGTAGATGGCGATGTTACTTTGTAAAGCGCACATACGCATTCTCCGCAGAGTGATAAATACAAACAATGAAGATGGTGAAAGCATCGAGCGGTTTTGTTTAAACAGAGACCCCAAGACCAGTGGCGGCCGGTGACTTCTTTTTTTTGCGGGCGCTCGATGCGAAGTTCGTCACAACATGTATGTAGCCCATAATGTGTGTGGTTTCTTTTTTCAAAATCTGTGTTCTGCGCTTTGAGAGATCGTGTGTGCATCACGTGTCCTGCCAAAATAAGTACCTGCTGCAGTGCAGACGCGTCTAAAGGGTTTATGATAAAAGAGATGCTCGCATTTGCCAGATACTCGCATAATCTCATATGAAAACAAAGTTTACTGTTAAGGGAGTGTCTTGCGTGTCTTTTGTAAACATGAGCGTCTCTTTTATCATAAACGGTTTTAACGCGTGTGCAGCAGGCACTTATTTTGACAAAACACCTGATGCACACAGGATCTCTCGACACGCAGGACCAAGGCTTTGAACCGGTTCACAAAATGAAAACCAGAAACTTTTGATGTTTTGCAAGGAACCACAAACTTTCAAAAAATATATGTTCTGGAACAGAAACGTTTATTTAAAATAATGGTAACTGGTTAATAACGTTATTTTTTCTCCAGTTAAAGCATTTCTGCTTGCAGCGCATGCGCAGGCATCACAGATTAGCTGGGTGTTTTTTATTTATTTTCAATTTTTAGTATGGTATAGCATGCACAGAGTTTGTACAAACTAATACAGCTCAAAACAATTAAAACTATAATATAAATATTAAGAAAAAACAGCTGTGTGTACAGAAAGCGAGAAGGGGAACAGAATTCCGAGGGGAACAGGATCGGCTCCTCCCTTCAAAGATCAGAACTCTTGATGTATAAACTTGAGAGAGAGTTGCGCTACTGTGTTTCATACTGTAGTCCATTAAAATACATTTGGCGAAAAAAAAACAACAACGTAATTTTCACTTTATGTGGAGCGACTGTTTATGTTGCATCTTCTATCCGAAGCGCCGTTTGGAATTCGTCTATGTGTGTGCACACGTGTTTAAGTGCACTTAAAGCAACACTAAAGAGTTTTTTTAACTTCAAATAATGTTTCCAAAAAAGTTTCAGTCGTTCATCCCTCGAAACAGGGTGAACGGCACTTTCACATTCGCTTTGCAGCCCTCTATCGGCAAAAACCGTGGGGACGCGGTCCTGTAGTTCGTGTGAAAACTACAAAAACTTTCTTTACGTCAGACTTACATTCCAATCAGAGCCAGCTTTGCTGCAGTAGGCTATTATTTATGACAGTGGTAATGGACAATTTCGCTTCCAACCTGTAGGGGGAGCAATGAGCAAAAACTCTTTAGTGTTGCTTTAACAAATGTAGGCATGTCAGAATTACAGTTATGCCGCTTACATAATGTAGCCTTTTTTAATGTTTGATGACAAGATAGAGACTTAAGGAAAATTATGTAGACTAATAATGTAGCCTCTTATGGAACGGCTGAAATTCCACAAGGGGCCGTATTTGTTCCTCAGACGTTGCACAATAAACGTGACATTCGAATATATTAATTATAAATCGTGAATGAAAAGTGAGATTCGAACGAATGTCCGTTAGTGAACTAATTGTGTACACTATTTATATCGTAATTCGGTCAAAAACGTCAAGATTGTGAGATGAACAAATCGTTTTAGATTAAAAGGCTTGAATATTCCATTTCCATTGACGTTTGGGGATTTATGAACAATTTGTTTTGGACAATTTCACCGAAGCGGATAAAGGGAAGATTTTGAAGGTATGTAAATATCCTAAATGTGCGCCGCCCGGTTCAGGTAACTAACAACTAGATTGCAGTTTTATGACTGCTAACAATCATATTATGCTTTGTGTGTGCGCTTAATGGAATCACGAAAGTCTAAGCTTTACAACGATGTGCCGCATGACCGTATATTTTGAAGATTTAATGCTTCAAAGTTACAATGACGTAATGCTGCCTCACGTGCAAGGGAGGGGGTGTACCGTGTACGGCACAGTGTTCCTTATCAGGTTAAGTTTAATGTCCTAATGATCAGCCTACTTATTTGTATGTCCCACAGCTGACATGGAACGTTATTAACCGGTTTCGGAACTTTATTTTTTTTATTCTAACCGGTTCAGCAACGTCAATTTTAGGGTTGAACTGAAAAACGGAAATGTGAAATACTGTTTATGTTTGGAACTAACCAATTGGGAAAAAAATCTGGTTCAAAGCCCTGCACAGGACACATATTTTGGAAAAGGGAACCACACACACGTTACTCCAAACACTTATTTTGAATTAGTGCCCCTCAAATGAGGAGTCAAGAGGGGCCCCACTGCCCCCCAAAACAGCATTGTTGTTTATAAACAAACAGCCAAATTGCATCTGTCATGTAAACGACTTCTTATACACTACGTAGCTTGGCAATTGTAAACAGCTTATGGCTGGTCTAGTTTACTTTAACACTTGCCATTATTTAGAATTGTTTGTTGTCATTTTCAATAACACCAAACTTATTTATTTATTGAACATTGGTGTCATTTTTCCACTGGATGCCATTCATTCCATTGATTTTAACAAAAGTTAAGTGTTAAGTGTGTAAGGGTTCTACACACTCCACTTCATTTATTTCTGCTTAAATTACAGAAATATCCCAGACAGCAGACGACTCTGGGCCAGATCCGCTCCGGATCTGTGCCGAAGTCAACAGCTCTGGCGCTGATCCGGTGCGGATCCGGCCCAGAGTCGTCTGCTGTCTGGTTTATGGATTACTATTTCAATCAAAAATAAAAACAAAAAACAAGAGGAAAAGTCTTTCTGTAATCGAGCAAAGCTTTGAGTACTTTATTGGTGAAAGTGAAAAGGCCAACTAGCATCACTGACATCTGTTTATCAATGACTTATTTCTTATAAGAAGATTGTGATGGCGGGGCTGATCTTCAGAAACCCATCATGGCTGTATCTGCTCAGGCCAGAGAAACGTGTCTCGCTTAACAATAGCCACATGAAAAGCACAGCAATCAATATTTCTCCTGCTAATTGAAGGGCTTTTTATCTGAACTGCTCTCAGTGGGCCTGTGGTGTACTTAAAGAAACAGTATGTAGGATTGTGGCCAAAACTGGTACTGCAATCACACAACTGGTGGCCAATACACGACATAACAACATAAACATCATGTGAGGGCTGCAACTCCACTTTTACATGACAATATCCTGGCCAGACCACTGTTGTCAGTGATATAAGTATTTGAAATGAAAATGATTTCTTAAGGTCTAGTGCAGGGGTCACCAACGTGGTGCCCGCGGGCACCAGGTAGCCCGCACAGAGTCTGTGAGGTGCCCCCAAAGCACATTCTATTAAAGTCTCAACTGTAATATTTATTCATTACATATTTTTTATATTAGCTTGGCTTGGTTTACGTATGTTAAAATTTTAAACAATACTAAAACATATAAACAAGTCAAATAAAATAAAATAAACAAGTAAAACAAAAAAGTTTTAAGTAGACTATCAAAAAGTAGCTCTCCAGATTGTTTTATACATTGTGGTAGCCCTTGCTTATAAAAAGGTTGGAGACCCCTGGTCTAGTGACATATCAGGGCCATTTTATGATTAATTGATATACATTTCTTACATACTGTTCCTTTAAGTAAAAAGTAGCCATACTACCTGTTTTAGTGTCACGGTGGTAACTGGACTTAACATCATTTTAATGCATTAATAAAAAAAGATTTTAGCTTACGAAGCAGCTTACTACTCTCACCTGTTACTTTTAAAGGGGACATTTCACAAGACTTTTTTAAGATGTCAAATAAATCTTTGGTGTCTCCAGAGAACGTAAGTGAAGTTTTAGCTCAAAATACCCCACAGATAATTTATACTAGCATGTTAAAATTGGCAGTTTGTAGGTGTGAGCAACAATTTGCCATTTTGGGTGTGTCCTGTAAAATGCAAATGAGCTGGGCTGGGTTTCCCGATCATGATTGAACTTTCTACGAGCTACTTAACGAACATTTGTTGTTTATTTATGTGCGTTTCCCAAAGATGCATGTAAAACGATCACTCGCAGCTGGGTTTTAAGTGCTACTTACGAGTCGCTATCCGTTATTCAAATGTTGAAATGTCACCAATAGAATGACTCGAATATTTTTTATAATATTTTTTATTATTGTTTAATGACTTTTTAAATGTTTTAATAATTTGTGCATAATGAAATATTCTTTTCTGTATTTAGTTAGGATTCGTCCCACTGCACAATGCCTTCTGCATTTTATATTATAGTTTAGATTATTATTTTTTTTATTATGGATTATTGCATTGTTAATATTTATTTGTTTTTTTTAAACATATGCCATTTCCATTCAAATTTTTTTTTTACTGTTGATGAATAGCAGCACTTGGTAGGAACCATTTATTAATTTGCTAGTACCAACTTTTACGAAAATTGTACCAAATACATTTTCCTTCTTTATTAATGTATGTTTAGTCATTCATATTTTATTTTTCATTTGAATTTATATTAAAGTAATTTAAACAAATAAACAAAGAAGAACCCAATAAATAAATCATTGATGAATTTCAATTACCTATTTTTTCACATGCTTGCAGAGTATGGTTTACCAAAACTAATGATGCGTCCGAAATCGCCTACTACCATACTATATAGTATGCAAAAAGCACTACTTTGCCTACTATATAGTATGAAAGTAGGCGGTTTCGGATGCAGCATCAGTTACTGGGTTGATCTTTTTCATATTTTGTAGGTTAATAGAAGCACAGGGTACCAAATTATAGTATAGTATAAAAAGTCAGATGTACATGATATGACCCCTTTAAAAACGAGCTGATTATTTTTTTGTCTGTGACAAAGGGCACTTCTAATAATTATTTATTTCTAGATTTGGTAAATCTATTAACTCTTTTGCCGCCATTGACGAGATATCTCGTCAGTTAAGAGAAAATGCTTCCCCGCCAATGACGAGATTTTCCGTCTCTACCACTATTTTCCACCAGGTGGGGGCACTTGGAAAGAACTCCGTGTATGTTTTAAAGATCGCTCTGCATCTGATCTCTATCAAAAAAGCGAGGGGTGAGCTGTGGACTAAGTTGTTTGTTGCGATTTGAACCTCACCACTAGATGACGCTAAAATTTACACACTGCACCTTTAAATTATTATTGCACAAAGACAATGTTTGGATTTTTGGAATGGTGTACTAACATGTTTATAGCATACTACAACGTTTAATGGCGGGCCATTCACATTATAACAATAACTATAATGATAACTATTAGCATCCACATCACGGAACAATAACTGTAACTTTATGTCATTAAATGTATAAATATATTTGCTGTTCTTTTTCGCAGTTACTCAACACATTGTGTTTGCGTATATCTCTAAACAGTAATTCCAGTATTTCACAGCAACTGCATCAGCGCTGGATACCTGAGGTAATTTTATGTTATGGACCTCTGCACTGAGTTTCTCCACAGTGTCATCTGTCATTTTAAATACACGTGCACTTGAAGTTCAAATAAATTTGATTGGCTATCAATGGTTTATTGTTCATCAGTTAGAAAAAAAAAAAAACCGCTCAGAAAGTGACCCCAATGATATCGTTCATTGTAGCTTTATCGTTATAGTTGTGGTGTGAACTCAACTCTTAAAGGGGAAATTTCACAAGACTATTTAAGATGTAACATAAATCTTTGGTGTCCCCAAATTACATATGTGAAGTTTTAGCTCAAAATACGCCACAGATTTTTTTTTTTTTTTGGGGGGGGGACTTTTAAATGCAAATGAGTTGATCTCTCAACTAAATAGCAGTGCTGTGGTTGGATAGCGCAGATTAAGGGGTGGTATTAACCCCTTCTGACATCACATGGGGAGCCAAATTTCAATGACCTATTTTTTTCACATGCTTGCAAAGAATGTTTTACTAAAACTAAGATACTGGGTTGATCTTTTTTACATTTTCTAGGTTGATAGAAGCAGTGGGGACCCAATTATAGCATAACAGTATACATGTATAACAGTATAACATGTCCCCTTTAATATAAAAGATTTTAGTTATAATGTGAATGGCCCTTTACACTAAAAACTGCCTGCAAACCCTATTTTTTAAATGGGATGTGGACACAACAGGATACATTATTATATAATAAATATTTTACTCAGTAGCATGCATCAGTGTTGTCCCACGACCTCCAATAAATTAATGTTTAATTCAGCAAGTCGTATGCATTTATCAAATAAACATGAGTTTTTAATGTAAAAACATCTTAAAAGAATAACTAAACAAAAAAGATAATTTGATCAAATGAACTACTATTCAACCATTCAAAGATATCTCATACTTTTTTGTCATGTGGTACAAAATGGCGGATGAGCATTATATTTAAAGTTGTAAAATGCATTGGACACACACAGTGGTTTGTCTTCGTGTCCAGTGAAGATTCTTCCTGCAGGCACAAATCTTCAGATGTTCCATTTGAGTGACCAAAGCCAAAATCCATTTGCTCCCTGTGCAGCTCTGCCCGTCAGACTATTATATCAGACAATCCTGATGTTGACTGACAGTCCTTCACTACAGACTATCAAACTCTTCACCTCTTTTACCTTTTTTGTCTCGTGGAGTTGTATTAAGTGTTATAAATCTTCATTTCTCTTTAAACTATTCTTACAAGTAACTTATGGCTGCACGATAAATTGCATGCAATAAGTCCGCGATAATACATGCACAATTCCCCTGATTGTCAGTGAACTACAACTTTGTTTAGTAAATGCAGCTCCATCTAAAAGCAGGAAATGGCGATTTACTTCTAATCAAGATACCGGCTTACTGACAAGATGCGCATGACAATTGCATGCAATTTATTGTGCAGCTCTAATGTAACTTGATTGCATGAAATTAAACAAAAACTATTTTATGTGAATGTTTCAATTGTTTTGCTCTATGTATGTGATTAAATAGCATTAAGTAGGCTACTCTAAATATAAAGGGCAATAAGAACAAAAATAAGAAGTGGTTAATACTAATACGGTATTATACTATTAAAATTGTTAAAAACATATTGGTATTATATGTGCTGGACATTACCTCGAAGTACAAAACTGTATGCGTTAGGAGATGTGTAATGGCAATGAAATCATTGCATTAACCAATCGGTTTTTCGAATTGGTGTCACCGTCACCATCTAGAAGGCTTACAATGACGTCAGCATTTTTGCGTCATTTGATTGGATTGACCTAGTGTTGTAGTTCGGTCTCAAGATCACTTTTTAAAGGTCTTGGTCTCGTCTTGGAATCTACCGCTTTTTTACTCGGTCTCGTCTCGGTCTCAGACAAAGAGGACTCTGAATATAATTTCTAGGCTGGTCAAGACCACAACTGATGGCACATCACAAATTTATTTTTTATCATTATTTTTATGCAGTTTATTCAGGTTCAGCATATGATGTTGGCATTGTTTAAGCATTGTTTAAGTTTCTCCCAATGACAATTTTTCTAATTTTATTACTAAAAACACCTGAATTGTGTTGTGTGATGGCAATCCATGGAAAGACAGTTTAGAATAGATGGTTAAGTAGATTTCAGCTCATCAGTGTTTGTTCACTTTTATTTGCTAATAGACAAAGATAAATTACCACATATCTGCAATGCCTTTGATTATTTTATCAACTTGGCGCACACACACACACACACGTTGGTGTATGTTGTTTACGGGGACATCTCCATAGACACAATGCATTTTATACTGTCCAAACTGTTATATTCTATTCCCTTAACCTACCCCAATCCCTAACCCCAATGTCACAAAAACCTGTTGCCAGTCTTTAATCTATGAAAAACTACAATTTAGTATGTTTTTTTAGCTTTTCCGTTTATGGGGACACTCTCTGTGTCCCCGTAAACCACGTTTATAGCATAATAAACATGTCATTATACACTATTCATGTCCCCGTAAACCACATAGATCAACTTGGCACACACACACACACACACACAAAGTGCCTAATCATATGCATATTCCACATTTTATCATAAGTGTTTTAATGCAGTGACTTGCACTGGTCTTGGTCTTGACTTGGTCTCGGTCTGTCTTGGTCTTGGTCTTGACTTGGTCTCGACCCTTTAAAATCTTGGTTTTCTCTCGGTCTCGGCCTATCTTGGTCTTGGTCATGACTTGGTCTCGGTTTAGGTGGTCTTGACTACAACACTAGATTGACCCCAAGCAGTTTCAAACATACCAGCACACAGCGCAGCTTAACGCAGTCACAGAGTCACTGAACACAATTCGATCTGTCTCAGCTAAAAACAGAACTGACTGTATGTATGCAATGACTAAATTTTGAAGACAAAAATCCTGTTAAAATCCTTGATTATCTTCAGCATAAAAATCTGTGTGAGAGCATGTGACAGCTGTACGCATTAACATGTTTGACGTTGACTATTCATGTGTCCACTGCTTAAGTCAAACGGACATTCTCAGCCCTACAACAAATTAAATCTACTAAAACTGTTAAAATACTACAGGACAGTCTTGACTTTTAGCATTAGCCTCTATGGGGATAGAAAAGGACTTATTGTTGTATAACATAGTGATTGAACTCTTCTCGAGGAAAGAAAGGAGGATGGATTTTGTTTACAAATACAGGCTAATAAAATCAATGCAGTTTATTTAGTAAGCAAATAATATTTGTAAAATGTAAATTTTGTGAATATCACTTTTTTTAATAGTAAACCTTTGAATAACCATTTGCATTATCTTTCAATAATAGACTGTCAACAAAGTAATATGTTATACTTTTGATTCTTCAAAACACTTGGTAAGCTTTTTCATTTATGCGATTTCTTTAGCCATTTTTTTAAAATACATTTCAAATGGGTTTCTGTATAATATTCGCTCCGTCTCATTTTGAAGTGTCTTTTTTAATAAAGTAAAATTCCTTGAGGTGTAAAATACAGTCCTTTCGTTTTTCAAGCGTGCTGCACAAGCCCTTAATAGTGAATCCAAAACTTCTCGATCGACCCCCAGTGACTAGTCCAAGTATAGGTCCACATGTAATTCAATGGGACTTGAGAACAACTAAACAATTTAATTACACTTCAATTATCTTTTTTCCGTTTTTTTCTGTCATTTACTGTAGTTTTTATCACGCTGATGTAAATTCAAACGTTTGTTTTTAAAATAAGTTTGTTATTAGTTAGTTATTTAATGCTATAAAAACGGTGTGTCACGTCATGATTGACAGCTGTGATATGCGTATTCTGTGAGAGCAAGGGTGGGGCCTTGCTTTCATGGCTTTACTTCCTGCTCACTACTGCGCAGGACTGGTCCCGAAATCGCTACTGCGCAGACTCAAGACCCAAGATGTCAGCGGCGTATCGGGACACTGACGGCTTTACTTTTCATCAATGGAAGAGAGTGAACGAGCGTCATCCATCTTTTTTTACAGTCTGTGTCTTTTTTACTTTGCAATTAAATGGATGATGTGTTTCTATTGCCGTGACTTCATAATGACGTTATTATGAGATGGATTAATTCACATCACTGAAGGCCTAGGTGTAAAATGAACAGACCACCACTGGGTTTTTAGGATTACAGTACCAAAAAGATAGGGTAAGAGGTAGACTTTCAGCAAATACCCTACTCAATTTTCAGATCTGTAGGATCATTTTTTAACACCATTACAGTATTGTGACTACACACACAAACACATTTATAAATGCTAAACTCATCTTGATTGTGTTTGTTAGGTGCTTTTAGGACGCACTCACACTATCCAAATCAAACCAAACATGCCCCAGCGCGATTGTCCCCCCTCCCTACTCCCCCAGGAGCACGCACTCACACTGTACTTTTATCGATCGAAGAGCGCTTTTGTCATTAAGAAGCGCTCTCTTAACACTGGAGCCCATCGTAATGTTAAGTCTGTGTTTTTTATTTGGAGTCGTTTGGTGCACAATGACACACAGTCCTTCCACATGCCATCATGTTGCTTAGTTAATCTGTCACGTGTGCAGCTCGGACATTCACGTAACCCTGCTGCGCACATCAGAAGGCAGATGAAGGTAAGTGGTCTCGCAGTTGCCTCTCTCCTTTTAAAACACGCTCACACTATAGCCTTCCGCGCCTGAGCCCAGGTGAACCGCGCTCCAAAAAATAACCAAGTACAGAGCAATCACACTAGTCAAAAATAACCAGGCTTTGGGGGTCAAACGTACCCGACCACAGTTTGGTTTGGATAGTCTGAGTGCGCCCTTGTCTGACTGCTGATCCATTATGAACACAAAACACAAGTTTACCACCATGTGAGATTTTTTTTAATCCTCTATCTATCATTTTACACAAATAAACACCTGCTTCTCTGTGCATGCCCAAGGCAATCCTTTCCTGCTTCATTTCTGTTTCTCAGAAAACCAGCTTGGCAAAAAATAGCCGAGTCAAATCAGCACCTCAACGTTAACACTTAACAGTGTCTGACTTGCCTACCTGGGGCTCTTACACATATTTTACCCTCCTGTGTATTTACATACCACTGCTAAAATTCAGTGTAATGTCGACATAAGATCGGACAGGTGCAGTGTGCATCACTGAGGTCACATACAGTCTAACACAGGAAAACATTGCTTCAGGACAAAACATCACATATATCTGCAAGTAAGCACTTCACATGGTGGACTGAGATACATTTTAAGTTGTCTCTCAATTTCTTGTTGTGTTCTTTCATGGGAAATTGGAAAGGCTGAGTTTCTTTGAAAATATCAGACGGTTAAGAGTGATGTTCAGCACTGCTAACCTTCACTCATGCTCTCTGAGGGAGAAAAGTCTTATTGAAGCTGAACTGTAAAGTGTTGTGTATGAATCATTGTTTATTCAACCTCATTCACATTGACTTGGTGAGTATATATAAAGATTTCATCTCATGCCTCAGCAGTAAAGGAAGTGGAGGAGAATAATTAGCATCATTTAGAAAGGTCATTCATATGCATACGGTTCAAATGTTCTAGACTGATGCATGTCAGGGGTTTGTTACAAACAAGGAGGACTTTTCCCAATTAGTTTCAGAAGAAGAAGCAATGAGATTGCAGTTTTCAATGGGATTCTATGGGATTTTGAGAATAATTAACTATGATTAAACCGTTAACTTGAAAAAATATATACTAGAACAGATGTACACACTGTATGTTGGTGTGTGTGTGTGTGTGTGTGTGTAGGTAGAAGTATATCTGCCTGAAATGTTGATTTAAGATTAGGACCATAGACTGTAAAAAAGATGGACGATGCGACGCTGCTTCCTTTCATTGTAATGAACTGAACGCAAAATGTCCAATGATGGGTGCTGACATCTTACGCAAAAGAATCAGTTTGGAGCCAAACCATGCGCAGAAGGAAACGTCCGTGGAGGTATTAAATTTGTACCCCAAACGCTTGCACTCCCAATTCAATCACGCCCCTTACAGTACGTCTCATTTGACTGGCTTGCTAAATAAGGCAAGTTAAATACATTTATCGGCCTGAAATAACACAGAAATCGAAAATTAAAAGTAATTTATATTTTCAAGCTTCCCTCGAAGCTCAGAGAGTCCGCTCAGAGAAGCTGTCAATCACATATGTCAATCAAAACGACCCGCCCCATTTCTATAGCATCAAATTACTAGCTAAAACTTATCACAAAAATGAACAACTACCTTAAAGGACCAAAACCATCTTTCAGAAAATTTTATTGGAAGTGTAATTTATTTGACCGAGTCCCGTTCGTTTGCATGGAGAGGGCGGGGTTTATGACTTGTAAAAAAGATGTACGACGTGACGTCGCCTCCCTCCATTGTTACGTAAAAACGTCAGTTTCAAGCCAATGCATGCGCAGAAGGAATCGTCCGTGGAGCCAGAGGTAGAGCTGCGGTATCAAACTTCCGCCAAAACGCTTGTGCGACCAATTTAACCACACCAATCATAACGACATGCCCCGTTTCTATAGCATCAAATTACGAGCTAAAATGAAACTTATCACAAAAACTAACACTTGAACATATATATCAGCGTGATAACAACTACTTGAAAGGACCAAAACCATCTTTTGGAAAATTTTATTGGAAGTGTATTTTTTTTTTACCCGAGTCCCGTTCGTTTGCATGGAGAGGGCGGGATTTATGACTTGTACTGCAGCCAGTCAACAGGGGGCGATCAAAGAGGCAGCAACATAGACTGTAAAAAAAGATGGACGACGTGACGTCGCCTCTGTCACCGGGTGACTATGATAGGGCAAAACCAAAAGTGGCGGAGAAGGGTTCCGCCTGAAGATGGTTTCCGCCCGGGCCCGATTTTTAAAGCACCTTTCACTTTCTAGTCTCCCTAGCAACACAGATTATGAGGAAACGAGCAACAGGTGTGGCGAATGAAGCTGGCAATCCATGATTGGAGGAGAGGGAAAAGGCAAGACACATAAAGAGGCCAAAAGATGCACGAAGGAGAAGAGTTGTTTCGGGCATGAGCTCCTTTTTTTGCCTAGGGCAGACCTGTTCACACGCTCCGTCCTTAGAGGAGCCGGAGGGCGCCGTTGACCCACGGAAGCGCTTATAGCGCGAGGAAAGAGTGCGGCAGCCCAGAAAAGCGAGAAGGACGGAGCGGTGGAAAATAAAGGAGCACTACACCGGAGCGTGTTGTTGATGGCACTTTGTGCATACGTTGCTTGAGCTCGTTGCTACGGTGGAGATCGGCTGGGTTGACCCACACTTATCCCTCAGGGAAGACGAGAGGTTGGAGACGTTGGAATACGGAAGTTATTGAGTGATTTGGATGTGGAGAAGCAAACACGACGCTGTTGGATGTATATTGGGAAATCGGTTGGACAACCAAGTGT
This sequence comes from Misgurnus anguillicaudatus, assembly GCF_027580225.2. Classification (NCBI taxonomy): domain Eukaryota; kingdom Metazoa; phylum Chordata; class Actinopteri; order Cypriniformes; family Cobitidae; genus Misgurnus; species Misgurnus anguillicaudatus. The sequence continues at coordinate 6,565,701 of NC_073352.2, read as the reverse complement.
TACCGGCCCTGCGGAGACTGAATGCGTAGGTGAGCCGAAGAGGTAACTAGGAGATATAGAGGGGCGTTGTGGAACATATTTACCTGTGAAATCTTTTCTCTTTCTCTGGCGTGAACAACGCCCAACCCGCCTCTCAAGCAGCCAAGACCTAGGCGGCCAAGCCTTAACTTCACGTGGAGTGCGTGTGCAGAGTGCTGTGGTGAGTGTGACTTTTACCGTGTGTTTCACTAAGCTTGCTGTGTGTGTGCTGTATTGGCAGTAACTGAAGCCGCCCGGGCCCCGTGCAGATTGTGCGAAGAAATAGCACGTTGAGGCCCGAGCCAGAGGAGAGAACCCAACCATTACCTGTGTTGCAGTAACGCCTCGAAGAGGATCAAACAGTGTCAGTAGTGAGAACCCATTACCTCTGTCCCCACGAATGCTTGGAAGGAACCAAAGGCCCCAGTGTTGTGAGTAACATTACCTGAGCAGTGTATCAACTACCTGTGTTTGCAGTAACGCCTCGAAGAGGATCAAACAGTGTCAGTAGCGAGAACCCATTGCCTCTGTCTCCACGAATGCTTGGAAGGAACCAAAGGCCCCAGTGTTGTGAGTAACATTACTTGTGCAGTGTATCACTTACCTGTGTTTGCAGCAACGCCTCGAAGAGGACCAAGCAGTGTCAGTAGTGAGAAAACCCTTTACTTCTGTCTCCACGGATGCTTTGGAGTGTATTAAAGGCCCAGTGATGTGAGTAACCTACCTGTGCAGTATATCACTTACATGTGTTTGTAGCAACGCCTCGAAGAGGACCAAGCAGTGTCGGTAGTGAGGAACCCTTTACCTCTGTCTCCACGTATGCTTTGGAGTGTATTAAAGGCCCAGTATTGTGAGTAACCTACCTGTGCAGTATATTACTTACCTGTGTTTGCAGCAACGCCTCGAAGAGGACCAAGTAGTGTCAGTAGTGAGAAACCCTTTACCTCCGTCTCCACAAATGCTTTGGAGTGTATTAAAGGCCCAGTATTGTGAGTAACCTACCTGTGCAGTACATCACTTATCTGTGTTTGCAGCAACGCCTCGAAGAGGACCGAACAGTGTCAGTAGTAAGAACCTCCTACCCCTGCCCCAACGTATGCCCTGGAGGCGAGAAGAGGAAGATTTTTTTAAACTGCCCTTCCCCTTTCCCCTTATGTTTTAATTATTTAATAAAAACTCAGTTTTGTGGTAAGCCACGTGTCTGTCTGGTCATTGGGGTGGTCTTGGGAACCTCCTCGAGGTGGGAACTAGAGTGGGGCGTGACCCTTTAGTTATCTTGGGTCCGCCCCGGCCGTGACACCTCCCTCCGTTGTAATGAATTGAAGCCAAAAATGTCCGACCACAGTCGCCACCATGTTACGTAAAAACGTTAGTTTGGAGCCAAAGCATGCGCAGAAGGAATTGTCCGTGGAGCCAGAGGTGGAGCCGCGGTATCAAACTTCCGCCAAAACGCTTGTGCGACCAATTTAACCACACCAATCATAACGACACGCCCCGTTTCTATAGCATCAAATTACGAGCTAAAATGAAACTTATCACAAAAATGAACACTTCAACATATATATCAGCGTGATAACAACTACTTGAAAGGACCAAAACCATCTTTTGGAAAATTTTATTGGAAGTGTAATTTTTTTTACCTGAGTCCCGTTCGTTTGCATGGAGAGGGCGGGATTTATGACTTGTACTGCAGCCAGTCAACAGGGGGCGATCAAAGAGGCAGCAACATAGACTGTAAAAAAAAATGGACGACGTGACGTCGCCTCCCTCCGTTGTAATGAATTGAAGCCAAAAATGTCCGACCACAGTCGCCACCATGTTACGTAAAAACGTCAGTTTGGAGCCAAAGCATGCGCAGAAGGAATCGTCCGTGGAGCCAGAGGCGGAGCCGCGGTATCAAACTTTAGCCAAAACGCTTGTGCGACCAATTTAACCACACCAATCATAATGACACGCCCCGTTTCTATAGCATCAAAACAAGCTAAAATGAAACTTATCACAAAAATTAACACTTGAACATATATCAGCGTGATAACAACTACTTGAAAGGACCAAACCATCTTTCGGAAACTTTTATTTGAAGTGTAAATAACTGCTAAGTAACTGCAGCCAGCCACCAGGGGGCGATCAAAGAGTCAGCAACTTCACTTTTCAGGATGTATGAAGCACACCTGATTAGAACCCAATGTATACAATATCAGATGTGCCGGAACTGCTTGTGTGTCAAGCTGATGATTCACATATTGACACGCTTCACACTTCTGCCTCCACCCCCAATATCTGTCTCCGCCCCTCCTCTATCTCCACCTCACACCCCTTTCCCCACCCCACCTCTGTCAATGCACCCCATATCAAAACGATGCAACATACTGAAATGAAATACAAAGACAAATAAAGCATAACGAGAAAGATGTTATCATGAATCTGTTTATTTAAGGCCATGTTTCATATCCTGCCCCCTATGCCATAACATGGTCATTAAAGGGATAATTCACACAGAAATGGAAATCTTGTCATCATTTACTAACCCTCATGTTGTCTAAACCTGTATGAGGGTCTTTTTCTGTTGAACACAAAAAGAAGATATTTTGACTAATGTAGGGTGACCATACGTGCCATTCTTCCCAGACACGTCCTGGCCAGGATTTCAGGTGTTTTTTTCCGAAAGTCATATTTGTTGACCGCATTCATCGTAGAGGATTATTATTATTATTATTACAGAAAAGCAACTGTTACATTTTAAGGTAAGAATGAAACTATGATTGTTTGTCTTATGTTTTTAACTAAATGGCGTACGCGATCAACAAATACGACTTCCGGAAGACACACCGAAATCCAGGACACTTCCGGGAAGAATGGCACATATGGTCATCCTAACTAATGATGGTAAGCACACATAGTATTTGCTTTTTCTACTTTGGAAATCAATGTGTACTGTTTCTGGATCAACACTGGTCATGAAACAACATTCCTGTCAAATACCTGATCCTACAAACTCATTGGTTTATAGTAAGGTGACCAGATTTTTTAAATGAAAACCGGGGACATTTTCTAGTTAAATGGTGAAAATATCATTAAAATCTCATTTGTTGTTATCTATAAATTAAAAAATGGGGACAAATTTTTTTTTTTAGTTTTCTTTTTTATTGTTGTGGGTTCACTGCAAAAATGAATTTCTTCTTACTTAATAGAATTTTTTCTTATTTTCAATACAAATATCTAAAAAATCTTAAAACAAGATGCATTTTCTTGATAAGCAAAATCCCCTAAGAAAAATCTAGCTTAAAGACAAAAAAATAAATAAATTTAAGTGAATTTGTGCTTAAAACATACAAAAATATTTTTCTTTAATTAAGTAGTGGTAGATTTTTTTGCTTGTTTTAAGCACAAATTTGATATTTTTTGTCTTAAAACGAGACTTATTTTCTTAGGTCATTGTGCCCATCAAGAAAATGCATCTTGACTTAAGAATTTTTTTGATATTTGTACTGAAAACAAGAGAAAAATACTAAGAAAGTCATTTTTGCATTGTTTCTAATTCAATTAATTGAACAATTTCTGTAGCCTAAAAATCTATTTTCTCCCGTTTTTTACACAAGAGACATACCTCATCAAAAATGATTTCTGGTACTACTTCAGCTGATTTCATAACATTGTAAACGTGAAGAACAGAAGGAATAATGCAAAATGTACACATATTTAGCCTACACAAAACAAATGCTCCGTAACATACTGTGATCAGTTCACTTCATTGGTTTATTATTTTAATTTAACATGAGTAGTTAGTACCTTAAGCCCCCATAACTTTAACTGTTTTCATATCTTATGATAACTTGAGTGATGATAATGATGCTTTCTCATGTGTCTCGTTGTAAATTCTTAATCGCTAAATCAGTGGGGTGCGCAAGTAATCAGTAGCTTGCGGCCCCCTCTGCTGGTGAAAATAATCATTACATGATTGCTCCAGTATGGTACTACAAACGCTATGTTGATCGGGTTTATCAGTGTATTTGCTGGTTGTTTTGGACATGCTGTAAAACGGGGACATTTCCGGGGACAGCTTCAGTCGGGGACAGAACACCAAAAAACGGGACTGTCCCCGGAAAACGGGGACGTCTGGTCACCTTAGTTTATAGGAATGCTGACCCAGGAGCGACAAAGATGTTGTTTTATGTCCCACATTCATTATAAGGAATCCTGCATTGCCATTAACCTGACTAGAAGACTTTATAATCAAACTCATATCCAATAAGCACTGCGACAGAAAAGCCCAACAAAGTCCAGTTTAGTGACGTCACAGGGCAGAAAGTGAAATACAGACTTTAAGTGGGACTCTGGAAATGGTGAGTGAAATATCGAGAGAGCAAGCGCAAAGTCTTTTGATGTAAGTCTGCCCCTGCCTCAGAATTATGGCTCTAAATTGGTTTCAAGGGACTGCAGCGATGCATGAAATAATGTCCTGTGGCATGTTGCTAAGACTGATTCCCAATGCTAGCACACACTGAGCAAGGCTTTCCTCCTGATGTTTAAGTTTATCCAGTATGTAGATTACCCATCATGATCAACAACTACTCTCAGAATAATATAGAAACCTCTTCAAACCTGAAGCCCGGTCCGCGTGAAATACCATTCATCAACATCTCTTTTCATCTCTTTCACAGAGACCTCTTCTATGCTAGAAATGTGTGCTATAATGAGAAAAGGAAAGTACACATGAGTTTACCCATAATGCCTCTCTCTCGGGCAGGTTTGTCATTAAACGACACCCACTTACAATAGAGGACCAGAGCAGCCGTAGAAAATAATCAAATAACTGCAGCTCTGGATAGATTTAAGTAAAATTTTCCAGCCCAGCACTGAGCTTTTCATAAGAATAAGGATGAAAATGGTGATCTAATTGAATCTACTTGCCGGCTTTCACCATGACTATGGCGACACCTTATATATCAGACTTATTTTGATTTTGGCACACTGAATCTTGTGCAGAGGAAATGCTAATTAATTTGAATTGAAGTCTTGCACACCTAACCACTGTCAGATGTCTTTATAGGTCACTGATTTGTATTTCATCACTAGTTCTTGATGTGTTTTACATTCATCTTAAAGGCTGTTGATTTGTGCAAGCATTTAGGAACAGAAAGAACACACACACGTACACGCTTTGACACATAACTGCATTACACATTCACGTAAACACACATGATTCAACTTAACTATCTGTACACACATCCGTATCTAACTCATTTGAACGCGTGGACTATAAGAGTAAAGTCAAACATTTACTTGGTTTTCAGATGTTTTTTATAGTTTATCATCAGTGGTATCCATATGAGAGAAAGGGAGCAACAGTGCCTGACCTTTCCTATGGTTTCTATGGAAACTGAAAATGGGGTAAGAATTTCAAGCACATTCAATAAATTCCTTCTTGGTATATCGGTACAAAAAGCAAAGTGCTGAGCAATTAATCAGAGGAAAAAGAAAAGTATAAAGAGAGAAAAGAGTCTGGACAAAAAAGTAAAGTTTTTTTTATTATTCAAGAAATAATTAAGCCTATTACTTTCTGCCTGATGTATTTATACAATACATGATCGACTCAATAGTCAGGGGAAAATGTAATATATGTTTGTAAATATAGTGTATGTATATGGCTGTGTGGGGTGGATTGAATTCATTTTATACCATCACATATAAACATGAAAATATAAAGGAAGTGAATGATCTTTTAGTTAAGTGAAAGGGCTCCACTCACATATTAAAGCTGAACTTATGAGAAACTGAATGATTGTAATGTCAGGTTTTCCCTCAGGCACGTCAGAGGAACACAAGCGCTCCTCACTTTAACTGAGATGTACAAATCTAGAGAGTGAATGAAAACTTTTTATATGGCAAAATTTCTCATTTAACAGCAGGCGGCAATACATTTTAGTGCGTATAGGCCAAATGTTGCGGCAAATGGCAGAAGTTTTCAGGACGTATATTTTCAAAGGTCTCTCAGATTAAAAAAAGGTTGTTTTTCAATGACAAAATAAAATATGATTTTCAAGGTGCATTTTAAAGTCAACAAAAATTACCCAATTTACCTTTATGTAAGGAATAATTGACGACGGGCCATTGAATTATAAGAAAATAATGCTCACCAAGGTGGTAATGCCGCAGGTGTGCATTATTTTCAAATAATTCAAAGGACCGGAGTCAATTATTCCGCTTATACCACGGTTACCACAAACATTGCTCTGGTGCCTATTTTTAAGACATTTGAAAAGTAAGGTGTGCGGTTTACAGAAAAATAATCAACACCCAAAGAACATTTCTCAGCCAATCAGAATGCAGCATTCAACAGACCCGTGGTATAAACTTTTATAATTCACATTTTAGTTCTTCCTAAAGCCTGCTTGCTTATCCAACTCTTAGTCATTTGCTGGCCTTCATTCTGGTATGAAACACCAAGTTTTCACCATCAAACAGTAATGCACTCACAAAATATTGGGTTGTATATGGTTGAGTAAAATATGGACAAACCCAACACTTGGTTTAAATTAACCTTAAAAGTGGCAAATTTTAACTCAACCATGAGTTCTGCAACATACTGTAGAGTTCAAAGCAGGGCTTTGAACCAGATGTTTTTCCAAATTGGTTTTCGTTCCGAACAGAAACAATATTTTAACGTTTCCGTTTCAATCCTAAAATTGAAGTTCCCGAATCGGTTAATTATGTTCCATGTCAACTGTGGGACATACAAATATGTAGGCTGATCATTAGGACATTAAACTTAAATTATTAGTCTACTTTTCCTTAAGTCTCTATCTTGTCATCAAACATAAAAAAAAAGGTTACATTATGTAAGCAGCATAACTGTAATTCGGACATGCCTACATTTGTTGAGTGTACTTAAACACTCGCACACACACACAGTGAAAAAAATACAAATTACATTGTTTTTCAGTGTTTTATTCTCCAAATGTATTTTAATGGACTACAGTATAAGACACAGTAGCACAACTCTCTCTCAAGTTTATACATCAGGGGCCTCATAAAATGCTGCGTAAAATCCATCCTACATTTGATCTTACGATCATTTAGCAAAAATGCGTACGTGTGATTTATAATCCGAACGTACGCGCAGAAAACGCCCGTACCCCTTTAAAATCTATAAATCGCAAATGAACTTGAACTTGTGCGCGCAGCCGAGCAGTTTCAGATCTCTGCCTTTAAACGATGCGTAATTAATGTCAGACATATAAAAGAGCGCTTGTCAATGTTTAAACCCAATTTCAAACAGCAAGAATGGCTTATTTTCCAAAAACCTGCAGCAATCGGACAAGCAAAAGTGCGTACGTCTGCTCAGACCCTGACGTGGCGCTAAGCACTTTTCCACGTCAAAGACAGTTTTTATAAATATGGACTTTGCCATGGATTTTTGCGCGCACGCTTTATAAATGAGCCCCCAAGAGATGATCTTTGAAGGGCATAGGGATAATCGCCTTTGATTGGAGTTGGACCGGACACATTCTTCCGCATGTGCGTCTGTGTGTACAGAAAATTGCTCACTTAAGTGCCTTTTGTGGTTAAATTGTTTAAAATCACTTAAGTGTTAACATTTGCAAGCCTTTGAAACACGTGCAAAAGATCATCTCTCACCCTATTTAAATTTGCGTATTAATCCGCGAATCACAGGCGAGCCAAACATTGGGTCGTGATCTATACGGATCACGGATCAACTGCGATCCGTTACACCACTAGTTAGTAAAAAACAAACATCTTGAGATACTTGGTAGCCTACAATATTTACCTCTTATGATTGAGCATTAAAAAATTGGGCTTGAGTAGGCTACTTGCTGGTGGCAAGCTTATCATTTCTCCGATGAGTCAACGACGACCGGAAGTGAACTTCACCGAGTATCACAAAGAAATCTTGTCAAAGAAGAGAAAAAAATACGGTATTAACCGGTTACTATTATTTAAAATAAACGATTTTGTTCCGGAACATATATTTTTTGAAAGTTTCTGGTTTCGTTTCTGTTTCTTGCAAAACATCAAAAGTTTCTGGTTTTCGTTTCGTTCAGTGAACCGGTTCAAAGCCTTTGTTCAAAGTGACTATTTCAGTCTACTATTTTTATTTTATTTTACACTTTCTATTTGAAAATAATAATCATTGTGTACCTAATATATATTGGGAAATAAACTACCCTCAAACCACTGGAAAAGACAATGCATAGTAGGCCTGTAGATGGTTTCAGCAGTAACAACATAAACACGCGGCTTTCGTGGACATCATGTAACTTCCGGTAAACTCTGCAAATAATAAATAACAACAAAGTCTTTATAAAGTAGTGTATTTATATAACAAGAAAAATAAACAAAAAGTAGATTACATAGGAACCCAAAACATTTGTTATTTTCGACAAGTTATTTGTTAAAGAGTTTAGTTTAAGCAACTAGTCAGACAACCAGAACTCGGAAGTATAGTTCGGACCAGACGCGTCACCGCACGTGCGCTCGGTAACGTGGTCTATATCAACTAATTCAAAGTTTATTTCAAACATTTAAAAAAAAAGTACTAAAGAATAACTGTCTTACTTAGTATTTTTGTCTTGTTTTCAGTACAAATATCAAAATTCTTAAATCAAGATGTATTTTCTTGATGAGTAAAATTACTTAAGAAAATACGATTTTAGACAAAAAAAATAACAAATTTAAGTGAATTTGTACCGAGCCCCTAAGGTGACATTGGAGTAAAAAAATCTAAAGATTAGTTTCATGTGCTCAGGTGAAACTTTCATGTTCAGTTTTTTTTTTAAGTTTAGTTTCACATGCGCACATGAATCTATTGCGAGCGCACATGAAATTAAACTTTATTTAATTTTTGCTCCATGTCCCCATAGGGGCTCCGTAAATATGTGCTTAAAACAAGCAAAAATATCTACCAATGGAGTGACAAAAAAAATCTTGAAATAAGTTTACTTACTAACTGACTTATTGACAAATAGACAACACCTGTCCATAAAATAGCTTTAGGGTCAACTGTCCCATTGCTTTTGGCATCTTTAAAAAGGGGAAGTTACTTATTAAACAGCTGTAAACAAGATCCAATTTGGATGTGAATACCCACTACGTAAAGCTGAGAGTGTGCACTTTAAGACAATATTCATTATATGACTGTAACTGAAATAAATGTTGGTAAACACCTAAAATAACACAAAATGTGCCTCTGTCCCAATATTTACGGAGCTGACTGTAGATAAAATAAAGCTTTTTCTCATTAAATATCCCGTTTCACTCAAAAACCGTTAGATGGGAATTAGCATAGATTGGGAACAACGTGTCACATTGACTTTAATATTTATGAGTCACTCAAAACCAGAACCACTTAAAAAAGTCATTCACAACAGCTGCATAAGCAAACACAAATGAATAATTTATTAGATGAAATGAATCAATGCAACTTCTCATTTTCAAGCAATATAACACATCTGTGCATGGGTGCCTGTGATGTCAGCGTGTTGATGCTACAGGCAGATTTCCAAAGGACACATCATCACAATTATCCTGATGAGCGGATACTGGGGAAAATTAGGATGTTTTCCGACTGTTTAGCCCAATGTCTGTAACGTCTGATAGACGGATCATTGCATCCCCTCAAACCACACAGCACCATACCTAATGGTGAAGCTACTGTAGGGAATTAGTAGGAGATGTAATTAGATTAATGTTGACTATCTGTAATAATTATACATAATAGTGTGCTATCATTAATGACGTAAGATTGCATTGCCTCTGATGTGTCTACATAATAGACATTAGCATGCTGTGTAAACGTGCCAAGCCTATGAACTGTACAAATGCATTTAATCATGTGTTTCGTTTAGAAAATCAATCTTTCATTTGCATTTTGTACAAATTCAGTACATGTTTCTTGTCATTGGAATTCAAATGACAAGTTTTATTTACATTTTATTTTGATTGACAAACACTGATAAATCATACATAACATTGAACGTTTATTAGGAGGTAAATAGTGACATTAATGTTGACTTCATGCCGTTATTACTGTGACAGTTCTTTTCAATTAAAACGTGGGACACTCCTTTATTAATGGACCTGAGCTTACAGATAGTGAGAATCATTTAAATTAGTCAACCATTGACTGAATAAATAAATGCAAAACGCTGCGGCACTGGCTCCATAAGAACAATCGAGATTCAGCCTTGAATTTAAGACACTAAGAAAAATGTAAGACTTTGTAGGTCACAAAATTGCGGGTAACAGTTCTTTAAACGGCATGAAAGCCACGCTCCTCTGAGACCAATAGACTCATTAGTGCTAATGGGATGAAGGAGGGCAACAAAAGATATAAAGTGACATTTTAGCTGGCTTAGTCTGCCCTAAAAACAATCTCTCTCTCTCATTCAATCCCTTCCTCTCTGAACCTTGATCAAGGTTACTCATTGAACAGGAAAAAACGAGACTGTCTTTAAGGTATGCAATGTTAGCTAAAGTGGAGAAATCGAAGAGATGTTGCAGAGAGAAAGTGACATATTTCCACTGTCAAAATTGATTTTGCATTGAACATTTGCTGAGTGCTAACATTTGTTCAACCATGACTTGATCTGTTTTTTTTTCACAGCAGGTGGGTTAGGACTTGACTGACATCTTAAAAGGAATCCTTAAAGTAAAATGATTATTTCTGGTCTAATAGTTAAAGTATTAGTTTAGCTTAAATCCGACTCAATATATTTCACAAATATATATGCTAAAGTCTAAAAAAAATTAATATGTGTGAACAAGAACAAACACAGTTGCATCATGAAATAAACAGGCTATAGGCTACTGTATATAGTGTACACAATACGTTCCAATGTATTTTAAGCCCAGTCTCACAAAATTTCATTATATAGTCACGTAAATTTTTGATTTTTGATATCATCATGGATTTCCACGTTTGTTCGTGATCGTATAACGAATTCCTGTTTTCGTGTGATTATCACGTATTGGTTACTCAACACTTTTGTCCTATTTTCTTACCATTGTCGCTTTGGTTTAGGGTTAGATTTACATAAAATGACACTCTTACCCAAACCCAACTCTATCCCTAACTCCAAGCGACATATAAAAAAATAAATCAGAAAAAATAGTATTAACCAACATAAAGTGACATTCTAATGCAAACACCAAATCTGACCATAAACCGAAGCGACAATGGTATGAAAATAGAAGTTGAGTAACCAATACGTGATAATCACACGAAAACAGGAATTCGTTATATGATCATGAAAAAACGCGGAAATTCGTGATAATATCATGGAAAAAGAATCAAAAATTTACGTGACTATATGACGAAACCTTGTGAGACTGCGTAGTGTATTTTATAATCTTTTTTTCCTATCATTTCTTTTTCCTTATTCTATATTGTTTTTATGGCTCCTCTGTCTGTGTTAAAGGCGGGTTTAATGCTATGTCATGCATTCTGACTTATTAACACAGTTTAAGAGTTGTAACCCTCATGCTAAACCTAAGCAAAGTGTCAAAAAAGTCGACAAATGGTGCAACAAAATAAGTGTGTTTTGGATATAATGAGCTTTCCAATTAACCCTGTCTTAAGACAATACTGCCCTACAAAGCGAAAGCGCAGTAACTACGCATTTGGTCAAAAGTGAGTTAAGGGTTAAAATGGGCTTTGTGAGATCTGTTGTGTCTTGTGACAAAGTCTCCTGGTTAAATTTTGTCCCATTTCAGAGAAATGTGTGTGCCAAAATTGCAGTAAGATGTTTGACTGGCTGGTGTAAAAAACTTTAAAGCCATTTTTCTCAGTTTCAGTGTTTGCGTAGATACTGCACTTAGCCTTTGGAGGGCAGAATAGTGGATACAGTTAGTTTTTCCCAGACAGGAACATAATTGACAATGTCAGTACCAAAATACCCTGTATAGGAGTCGCAACCACAGGCAGTAAGTAAATCAAAATCTCATGTGTTTTGTTTGCAATTGGCACATACGTGCATGTAATGTAAACAACACCAACAACAGCAAACATTTTCCGTCTCAGTTGGCATTGTACTGCACTTACAACATTTACACCTTTTAAACGGGCAAATGCAAAAAAAAAAACATGTGCCACATTTTATTTATTAAAATAGCGGATAAACAAAAAATTATTAATTACCAGATAGAGACGTCCTGCTCTAATCGCTGTTGCTGTTGTTCCTGTTGATCAATTACTGACTCTGTATCCGATTCTGGATCATATGTGACCAGTCATCCAGATCTGGGCCATTTTGAGTTATTCACAGATTCTGAAATTGCAGTTTCTAAGCTTTCCAACGATGTGTAACACATGGAAATCTGATAAGATTTGGAGAAGTTGTGGCCATTTCAATATAGGAACTCAGAAAAAAAAAGAGAAAATCAAGACGAAAGGGACTCTCTTTTCCAGCTGGGGGAGACAATAGGGCTCATTTACATCTCATTTAGCTAAGCCATACCCCTGTAAAACCGTTTTGCGATACAGATGTTCTAGCATCATATATGTGAGTTTAGAACGACATAAGGGTAAGTCATTAATGACATTATTTTTGGGCAAACTATCCTTATTTAGAAGTCACGCTGTTCCCTTTGGGGCGGGGGCGAAAACACAAGCCGCACAGTATGTATATATACACACAGACAATGACACCCCCCGCTGTACACTAGAATCTCCGGAAAAACAAGCCGATTTCAACTGAAAAATGTATGCTTTTAAATACACAAAAACTGCTATCTCAAACATGGAGAGGCTTCTTCGTGTTTCGTATTCATATTCTCCGGCAAAACCTGGAAAGGCCGTTCTGTCTTTAAATAATCTGACAACATGAAAGACTTTTTGGACACATGAAGCATCAACTCCTCTATAGATAACCAAATTAACATTAGATGCCAAAAATGATGTGTGTTATGTGAGCTTTAAAATATATTTATTGCGCTCAAAGGTGGGTAGTAACGAATTACATTTACTTTGTTACATTTACTTAAGTAAATTAATTGGGTAACTAGTACCTTCAGAGTTAATTTATGGATGGGTACTTTTTACTCTTACTCGAGTACATTTCTAGTGAAAAAAAAACGGTACTTTTACTTCGCTACATTCGGTGACGTTAATACGTTACTGTCAAATGGTAATAAGTAAATGAATATATATATTTAAAATAGAGCTGGGCATAGATTAATCTAGATTAATCTGATAAAAAAACAAAATAAATTTTTTGCATAACATATGAGTTTGTGCTGTGTGTAATTGAAAAACAATGAGACTTTCAATGAGAGGTTTGTGAAAGCCCTTCAAGTAGTCTGAAATTCACTGTTTTTATCAAATCGGAAGTAACTAGTAAGTAACTACTTGAGTAGTTTTTCATCTAATAATTTTTACTCTTACTCAAGTAACTAATTAGAGTGTTACTTTAACTTTTACTTGAGTAAATTTTGTATAAGTACTTGCACTATTACTTGAGTACAGATTTTGGGTACTCTACCTGCAACATTGTGAAAGCCCTAGAAAAACAAACTGAATGAAATATATAGTCATTTCAGAAACAAAACCAATATATAAAGTCATATACAGCATATACTGGAACATTGCATGAGATGTTTAAATGTTTCTATAGTGATAAATTACAGAACTACAGAAATTGGCTTTTAATGAACTCAAAGACCGGCACAAACTGTAATAACATACAGTAAAGGTTGTAAGTTTGACTCCTATTGCTCACAAATAAGACTAATGGTAAAATAAATTAGCAGCAGCATTTCCTAATCTGCACAAAAATAAAAAAAAGTATATATTTTTTAATATGTGTGGAAGAGAGCTGTTTTCGGAGACCCATCACAACCGTTTGTGTAGCGACTGCGGTCTGCATTGTCATATACAGTATCTATCTGCTCTAAACACACAGATGCTGCAACTTCAGAGCTCAAAAAGCCAACCTTCTTATTTTCTAATATTTGCAGAGAGTGACGTGCCAGCACCCGGGGCACATGGAGAGGACTGATAAAGTTGTTATTGGCAAATGTCCTTGGTGCTGGCGGAGCAGTACTCTGTAATCCTTCTGTTGTCTCAGCACTCCTCTATTAGTCTCCTTAAACTCCACAACTCACTGTTACAATAAGAGTCTGCTGCTCCGCTGATAACAGCGCTCCATTCACCCTCAGATCTGTTTATTGGCAAATTGACTGCAATTATCATGGCTGCGGACAGTTATTGCTGTCTTTTATTTGCATGCACGAGTCCATGAAGTCTTAAATGAGAGCATGGAGGATGCCGTCTGTATTAGAGCAGTCTATGTTTTTGGTCGCCGCAAAATTTTAGCATTCTTCTTATGTGTGTTTTTATTAAATGATGACTAAATGAGTCTGTTTGCTTTTGGAATGCACTGTCTAAAACAACAACCTAGAGAATCTTTTGGAAAAGGGGGCTAGTTTTTGCACATTTCACACCATTTCTGTATAGGCACAAACCTTAATTTGTTTATTACAAAAACATTTCCTGAAAAAAGATTTCCTGAGTAGTGACCATAGTGACGCTTTGGGAACGCCTTGGCATGACCGCTTCTGAAGCACAAATGTGAAATCAGTCCAATGAAAGGGACAAACATTTTAGGTGGAATGACTTCAGACCCAGGAAGCTATGAAAGGGCGTTTGGCAAAGCTTGCTGGAGCGTCTGTGCCTTCAGCAGCTGCGTTGTGTTTGTGCAATTCAGTGTAATAATGGCTGAGAAATATAGGCGTTGTAATTGTGACCGGAAAGTAGGAAGACAAGTCTGATCTGGGTCATATTGAGTTATTCACAGATTCTGAAAGTGTAGTTTCCAAGCTTTCCAATGATGTGGAAATCACATGGAAATCTGATAATATTTTGAGAAGGTGTGGCCATTTGAAGGTAGGCACTCAAAAAATCTTAAAGAAGGGAGAAAACGGCCTCTAAAGGTTTTGCAGTTTTCACCTCTGTCTGCAGTGACAAAAGGGCTCATTTACATCTCATTTAGATAAGCCATACTCTCTGTAAAGCTCCCCACTGTAAAGCACTAAAGCTGTGTCATACGTCTTTACAGGGTGTATGGCTTAGGTCAAAAAGGTCAGGAAAATGTGCTATAAAAAAAAAGTTTGCAAACAGGTAATATATAAATAAATGTCTCTTAGCATCTAACGATAAAACGGTAAAGACAACTTGTATGTACACTAAATAAAAAATAAGATAAACTCTCTTATACTGTAAATATGTTCATTGTTACTTTTTTAATAAAAGAGTGCATAATCCTACCATTGTAATTCTAAAATAAGGAAACAACACACAAATAGCTATTAATGTTTATTTATTAAATATTTCAAACAAGCATACATTGCTTGAAATAAAAACGTCTTATAAAAAATGTTTTCATGTAAAAAGTTGCTGTTGTTTTTAAAACTGTGTGCACAAGACACTGAAGTCACGTGACTGCAGTGACGCGGCTGACGTATGACACGGCTGATGTGTTATCTGGTGCGCCCCAACTTTTTTTGTGCGCCCGAGCTTCGTTTACAGTCTGAGGGAGACGCACGTTGTAAGTTTGAAAAAAAACTTTGCAAACATAATAGGATAACAGGTCAGCCGCGTCACTGCAGTCACGTGACTTCACGTGGTTCACAACAGATCCGGAAGAGAAGACAATGCTGAATAAAGTCGTAATGTTTTGGACCAATGTGTATTTTTGATGCTTCAACACATTCTTACTGACCCACTGATGTCACATGGACTACTTTGATGATGTTTTTATTACCTTTTTTGACATGGACAGTAAACTGTAACTTACATAGATTTTCAATGGAGGGTCAGAAAGCTCTCGGACTAAAAAAACATCTTAAACTGTGTTCCGGAGATGAATTTGGAACGACATAATGATGATTCATTAATGACATTATTTTCATTTTTGGGTGAACTATCCCTATTAAGTAGCCACGCTGTTCCTTTGGGGGGCGGGGGAAATAACAATCTCAAACTCAAGCTATCTCAATCATGGAGAGGCTTCTTCGTGATCTCAACTAACAGATTCTGCAAAAAACGAAAATCACAAAATTTGAAGAAAAAAAAACGCTTCTTTATCATTTTGCTTGAAAGTTGTGCTGCTGACTGTGTCACTGGTTTCCATGACGAGTCACATTTGGTTGCATAACCACTGCGAGAGGTTATGTTTGCGAGAGGTTATATTTGAGTCTGGCGGCAGACATCCAGTCAAACCAGGGACAGTTGCCAAGGGAATGGAGACTCCACCCCTGTGTGGTGGAGCCGATTTGGTCCAGATTCTGCCGGGCAAACTTGATCTGTTTGCGAATCTCCAAAACGACGTATAGTCCTATTTGGTTCTTGGTTTGCAGAGAGGGACTCTGGCTGCTGCTTGTAGTCCCACTTTGGCCGCCAGGAGTATGGTTTGTCGACCATCTGGCCCTCCTCAATGGCTCTCCTTGGAAGACTCCTGTCACTTGATCCTGATACCATCCTTCATTCCAGAGCTCCCTTCCCAAGGAAGCTCTATTCTTATAAGTGAAATATTTTCACCCCTTGGTGTAGCAAGCTTTGTCTTGACCCAGTTTACTGCCCTGTTACTGCAGTTCTGGATTTTTTACAAGACCAGATTTCCTCATGTCTTTCCCCTTCGACGTTGAAGGGGTATGTGACTGCTATCTCAACCTACCACTCACCTGTCAAAGCTGGCTCGATTGGAAGAGACCCGCTTGTCATTAGCTTCCTTCGTGGCACTCGGAGGCTGAGGCCTGCTTCTCGCTCTATGGTTCTGGCCTGGGACCTAGCGGTCATTCTTGAAGGACTTTCTACGACTTTCTATGTCTCAGAGAATTTTTTGACTCTGAAAACGGCTTTTTCTTGCCATCACTTCTTTTAAGAGGGTGGGAGATCTTGAGGTCTTTCTGGTTCCTTGTTGTGCCTAGAATTCGCACCGGGCAAGGTTAAGGTGTTTTTGTACCCTAGACAGGTTTATGACCCTTAAGTACCTTCCAATGCACTACTAGAGAGAGTCATGTTGCAGGCTTTCTGTCCTCCTCTATTGGCACTGCCAGACCTTCAGAAGCTTAACCTGGTGTGTCCTGTGCCAGCACTGGACACATATGTTTATAGAACGGCTCAGTTTAGATCGACTAAGCAACTTTTTGTATGCTTTTGTTCACCCAAGAGAGGTCATACGACGACCAAGCAAACCCTGAGTAACTGGATAGTTGAGGCTATCTCTCTTGCTTATGGTGCCTTTGGCCGGCATTCTAGGGGTCAACTAGGGGTATGGTTTCCTTGAAGGCCTTAGGGTCTGTGGCCTCTTTGCAGGACGTCCGTGATGTGGCAGGCTGGTCTTCTAAACTCACATTCGTCAGGTTTTATGAGTTAAATCTGGCATCTATCCCGGGTTCACGTGTCCACATACACAAAAGACAGGACTTGGTAGTCTGACGGCATGGGTATGCATCCCCTACCTTTCCCCTCGAAATGTCTCAGGTTACACATGTAACCATGGTTCCCTGAGAGGGGAACGAGATGCTGCGTCTCCCTGTCATACTTCCTTTGTCCCTGTCTCGCCTTGCTTCTGCACATTTAACTCATTCCTCACCAGCCTTTTGATAAAAAGTTGCCTGGCAACATTTTTTGTGATTTTTACGAAAGTTTCACAAAATGCCTTCCAGGAAAATTTTCTTTTGTAAAGGATTTTTGTTAGATATCAGATTCAGAACAATTATGAAAACATACACTGAGTTTAAAATTTGTAAAATTAGTTTTTGCTTCAGTTGTTTATAAATTGGGTAAAAGTGCCATCTATTGGATAATAGCAAAATTACCATAAAAACTCATCAGGAAAGCGTCATTGGCAGGGAAATGTTTTCTCTTAATTGACGTCAATGGTGGAGAAAGAGTTAAGCTGAATCTGGCTTTGCCGGACACCCTTTTATAAGATCCTGGGTCCTACGTCATCCTTCCTATGGCGTTTGTCCCTTCCATTGGACTAATTCCACATAAGTGCTTCACACAGAGGCATTCCCAAAGCATCACTACGGTGACGCAGTGTCTCATTTCCTTCTCAGGGAACCATGGTTACATGTGTAACCTGAGATGTTTTCACTGTGAGCTATAGAGTTTTTTTAAACATACCAGACAAACATCTGTAGTGTTACAAAGTAAAGCTGGAATGAGCTGTAAGATTGGATGTGGAGGTGTTTTTGTGCAGTTCAAAGGATGCCAATAATAGGACAAGAGGGAGAGTCTGCACTCAGTAGTGTATGTCATCAGTGTTCTTTGCCGTTTTGTGGTCATTCAAATAAAATGTTTAAAGAGATGCCAGTGGTGAGTAAGAAATGTCATATAAAACTTATATAACTTCCTTAAACATTGCTGAAAGAAACAAACCTTTAGTTTTGTTCTTGTATTGGCACTTGATCAGGTAAATCTACAGCTAAAAGTAAAGCTGTTTTTTCACTGGCTGCATTGGATCACCTTGAGAGAAGTACAAACATAGAGACAGAGCAAAGAAATCAATATGAGAAAAGAGGAAATAAAATCTTAAATAAATTCAGAAGAAAAGCGATTAGTATTAAATAAATAAATAAGCAAAAATAGAACGGGATAATGGAGACAAAATTAAAAACTGAATATCTAATAATTTTTCAATTACAATTACAAAGAAAATGTTAACTTAATGTGCCGGTTAACCTTTCTTTTGTACTATTCCATAATCTCTATAATAGATTGTATGTAAATGTGCCTGTTGATAGATAAATGTCAACCTTATCTGCCAGAATGGCTATGATAGCAGACACTGTGATGTATGCAAAAAAAAAGAAAAGTAAAGGTTTAAAACATGAGTAAAGGATTATAGATTTACTCTATTTATTTTATAACTTTTGCTTTCAGATGGTTTACCTTTTACTCTGAAAGAAGACACTATAATCATTCAAGTGTAATGAGCACAGTGTTTCAGCTTGGACCTGCAATACATTTTATCAACAAGATATCTGTCTACATTATTGTTTCACTATCCTGCTCCTAAAATACAGCCAGTACTGTACATTTTGGATGTGTCCCTTATCTAACACCTCGTCCCTTATCGAGACTGTAAAAATAAACAACCTCTAGTTAGTTTGTGCAAGCTGCTTATTACGGCCTGCGGTTAGGTTTTGAGGATAAGCTTTCTCTTGCTGCCAGCAAGTTATTATGACATGCGACCTGTTTCAAGGTTGTTTGTCTTATACAACACATAACAAAACAGGTGTAATATTCTGCATTTGTAAAATGGATGGTTTTAAATATATTTTGGAGCATTTAACATCACCTATCACCAAACCCAACCAAGTTTTTTTTATTGAGAGCATGACTCAATTGTTTAAATACACAAGACAAGAGCCAATGCCAAAATCAGTATTGTATCAGGTCAGTTTTAAAAGTCAATTCTTCATTTTACGCAAAGTCCGATGTCCGCCATGTTATTTCGTCATCTTTCCCCCTTTTTTACCAAACTGTGACTCCAGTCCTCCTTTTCTGCAGAATACAATAAATTCGCTTAACCAATCACAGCGCACCATTCCACGCATTGTAAACAATAATGGTGGCGCTTTGAATACACACAGAATGCTAGTTTTCCTCATCTACTTTGTACTTCATGATCAACAAACAAACAAAAACAAAATAGTAATTTTGATGGCATTAATAAACCTGTGATGGTTTTCTGTGTCGGGGAAGAAACATAAGCCTTCAAAATCAAATAATTTATGTGAGAGGCTCGGGCGAAGGAAAAATGCCGGCTGTTGCTTGTTCTCCCGACAGCATCAAGCTTCTGTCATGCTAACACATTGACCCCAGAGGATCTTATGAAAAACTTTACATTATTTTACGCAAAGTCAATGAAAATCGAGCAGGACCAAAACATTTTACTGCTGATCGCTGTCCAAAAAGTTCAGTGACGACGTCTCAAGTATAACCGCAGCAAGTGTTCTTAACTTATTCACCGCCATTGACGAGTTATCTCGTCATTTATGAGTTCATATTTAACTAATAAATATGCCTTTTTGGACGAAATTCAAAGTGAAAGTGTAATACCGCTTTTATCCACCAGATGGCACCAAATCGAATGTATCAAAAACGGAAGTTAAAAGGAGTTAATGATTTATTTTAACTGCCTTTATGTTTGATAGTCATTCTGAGTCTGATCTCTAACATAAATACCTTTACAAAAACGCAATTTTTTAAGCTTTTTGCTCAAAATGTTGTATTTTTGAAGAGAAATATCCATATTTCAGTGGTTAAATTAAGTAGAAAAAGTAAATATATAATGAAACGTTTTTCCCCCATTTTGTTTGTTTGTTTGTTTGTTTATTGTTTGTTTGAAAGCAGAGGGTGTGTTCTTTAATTTGATATAATTTGTATGTTTATATATTTATAGAAAATGATTTTTCCTGCAAGGAATTTTGTGAAAATTTTGTTAAAATCACAAAAATGCAGGTGGGCAACTTTTCTCGAAAAGGCTGGCGGTGAATGAGTTAATATGACAAAGTAAGTGTTTTGGTTAATGCCATTAATGTTTATTTTTAATCAGTGTATACCACTAGTCAACTAAATGAATATGACATGGCAAGGAGGAATACACATTTATATATTCATTCAATAGATTTATAGCATTTAATAAAAAAATAATTGTCAGATTTATGGCATTTTGCAGAAAAAAATTATCCGTTTTTATAATAAATCTTTGAAAATTTATGAACCAAACTCTTAATTTGTACTTTGACAAAAATTTTGACTGTTGATATGCTGTTTTATAATAAATGCATGGTCTATTATTGGACCATAGGCAAGAGTTTCACATGCTGCCAGACCGGTAAAGGTACTAACTTAGTAAACGCTGCTGTGGGTCTTATTTGGGAGAATGGACAACAGAGTTGAACTGTTGTATGGATTGGAATACAGATTGTAATTTCTCTCTTATCTCATAGCATGCGCTAATTTTTGCACAGTTTTGGCCACTGATCTTTTTGAGCTGATCCAAAAATGATGTGACTGATCATGGTGAGTAATGATTGGCTAATAGTAGCTCAGGAATGTGCAGTCTTAGGTTCTTAACTAACAGCTATCATTACATTACAAAATATACCAATACGATTATGTACTTGCTGTTTGTATGTTGTTTGCTATTCCTCAGCAGAACCTGAAGTGGATTACTCTAACCAGTCAAAACCTGACCCATCAGTAACTGAATTTGTCAGAAAAAGACGACATTAAAAATGTATGTAATTCCAAGAGCTGTGTAATAAAACACTGGTCTCAAAACAACAACAAAATCACACTAGCTATGTTACACTCTTCTTTCTGGGTTTGTTAAGATAAGAAACAACCACAGAGGTCAAAGCTGGCAAGTCAAATGATCACATGAGGACTCTGATATTGTCGCTTGGTTGTCTTCTTGTAACCCCTTTAAATTGATGAAATAACAGTTTGTCAAAGTGTCTTTTGCAAAAAGGAATTGATGTGTAACGATACTTATTCCCTTCTAAGGAAAATAAATTTGTAAATGTACAGTAAATAATGTCTTTATACCGACCTTGGAATAAATGATGTAGTAGGACATGACTAAGATATGTATTCTTCATCAGAGCTCAAACCCAGTGCCATATTGGAATGCATTAGTCAGGGCCTTGCTTTAGGTTTGTATACGTCCCTCCATCTCCCCATGCAACATCTCAGTGTTTCAAGGTTGTAATGCAATACCTATAATGGATGTTTGTCTGCTTACTCTTGTCCATGCCACAACAGAATAGGTCAGAGCTGCAAAGACGCTTGAAAAATTACAATTTAGGTGAGGAAATGTTCAGAATTACAACTGAGAATTGAATGAGTGAATGAAAAACCACCTTACTGCCTGCTGTAACCTAAACAATTTGAGTTTCACAAGTAATTCTTCTTGTCTTCTAATTCTTATTGAAATATTATTCTCTGTTAGTTACTGTGAAGCAGTGCTGGACTGGGACAAAAATTCGGCCCTGGCATTTTGACCCAAACAGGCCCACACTACACTGCAAAAAATGATTTTCAAAAAAAAAAAATCTTAGTATTTTTGTTGTGTTTTCAGTAAAAATATCTAAAAATTCTTAAATTAAGATGCTTTTTCTTGATGAAAATTACCCAAGAAAATAAGTCTGGTTTTTAGACCAAAAATATCAAATTTAAGTGATTTTGTGCATAAAACAAGCAAAAAATCTGCCAATGGGGTAAGCAAAAAATCTTGAACATTTTCTTAAACACTAAATGCAATAAATTCTCCATGCTTACACCATTGGCAGATTTTTTTGCTTGTTTTATGCACAAAATCACTTAAGTTTAAAATGTTTGGTGTAAAACCTAGACTTATTTTCTTGGGTCATTTTGCTCATTATGAAAAACCATCTTATTTTAAGAATTTGTAGATATTTTTTACTGAAAACAAAACAAAAATACCAAGAATTTTTTTCTTGAAAATCATTTTTTGCAGTGTATAATTACAAATACCACCCATCTTTGCACGCCTTTAAATATGTAGCAATAGCAACTCCAATTCCATAAAAGCACTAAACCAAATTAATAGCAGAAAAGAGTGAGAGTTGACACAACAAACAATTCTAGAACATGTTATTAGTTTAGTTTAGTTTAGTTTAGTTTAGTTTAGTTTAGTTTAGTTTAGTTTAGTTTAGTTTAGTTTAGTTTAGTTTAGTTTAGTTACCACACTTATGAATCCTAAAACAAGCTATATGCAATTGGCAAAATTTGCCATTGAATTGCTGACTTTTTACAAAATACAAGTCCTGCTTACAGTAATATTGAAAACTGATTATTACTTGCAGTAATTCACTACATTCACTGAACTAAACTTGTGTGATTACAGTAATAGAGATTTTTAACATTATCTGTCAAGTGTGTTGTTATATACAATAAACATATCTTTTTCTGTAAGCAGATCTCCTGGATTGTTTGATTTTGCTTGAAGAGAAATGATACGTTTTGAAACAGACAATCAACGAAAAATCTACGAATCAGATACAATCTCGTAGTCACAAAGCAAAGAGTGCAATTATTTTATTGCAGCTTTATCACCATAATTTTGTGTTTTTGACTCAGTTTTATCAAGGGGTATCTATCTAAACTTGTGTTTAGAAAGCAGTTCTGCTTACCGCAGGCACTACACTCACTTATCTCTCCTCTTCTCACTGACACACTTTACGTGCTGGTGCTGCGCTGCCAGTGCCACCACCGCCACCATCATCATCACCAGCGACGCGAGTTGAAGGTCCTGCTGTGTTATTTTAACACATTTTGCAGCGTCTGCTGAAGAGCCTGTTTCTTTTGTCGCGCAGTTTATCTGCGCCTCCCTTGCGTGTTATCTCCATCTCTCTCTCCCTATTTTGACACGTGAACTGACCGACGACGCATGCTCGCTTGCACAGAGACCAAAGCGGTGATTGGGCCAGCTTAATGTCAATCAAAAATAACCAATGGGCTGCTGCTGAGTGGGCCGGTCTATCTAGGAAAAAAGGACGATGGCTGGGCTGGGCAGTCATTGGGCCAGCTTAATGTCATTAAAAAAAAATAACCAATGGGCTGCTGCTTAAATGTGAGTGGGCCGGTCTGTCTAGAAAAAAAAGACGCTAACTGGGCTGCTCAGCAGACAAAGATAGTATGAGATGTAGTGGCCCAAAAGTACGTCGGCCCACCGGGAAACTGCCCGGTGTGCCAGATGGCCAGTCCGCCCCTACTGTGAAGCCATTCTTGACTGTGCTTCACTAACACGTTACCAGTTGAGAAATACAGAGATCATTGTTGCCAAGATGTTTCTAGTGATTATTTATTTATTGAAAGTTTTAATAATTTTTTGTTCGGTAATTTTACTTTAATGGCAATGAAAAGGTTATAGTCAAAATTTGTAATGCCTTATTTTCATAAATCTCACTTTTGTCATTTCACTGGGATTTAACAAATTGGACTGTCCTTAGCTGCAAATGCATGCAAGTTTTTTTTTAGCAAAAACAATTTCTTTGGGAAAAACATAGTAAGCTGTTGCAAAATCAGTAAAGATGCAACTAGAAACATTGCAAATGAAGAATGTCAAATAAAAATAAAGAGACCATTCGGCTCTTTCCCTACCAGCGTTTAAAAAAGCCAGTCAGCGCCAGCGGTTTTTGATTTTCACAAAAGTTTAATGCCTTCCAGAAAATGTTCTTCTTTAAATATATAAACATACAAAATATATCAAATGAAAGAACAGAACCTCTGCTTTCAAAAAAACCCCACCTTCATTTATTCTCTTTTTATTAGGGCTGTGCCGATACATCGCGTTCCCCATTAAAAAGACCTGCTTGAAATCGATACTGAATCGCAAAGCTCCGATTCTGTGTTTCATGCACACACTCTTAAGAAAAATGGTTCTATATAGTACCAAATAAGGGTTCTTCAGCTTGTAACAATAGCAGCACCCTTTCTGGTACTATATAGAACCCTTTTTTAGATGGTTCTATATAGAACCTTGCCTTGAAAAAGTGCTAAATAGAACCTCAGTGGTGCTATAAAGAACCCTTTCATTTATCAGCAGTCAGGAGGATTATTTTTTATTTGTTTTTTCTTATTTACAGCACTTTATAAGGTTTAACAGTTTAAAAACAGAATTGCAAGACATCAGAACATACTTTTATTTTCACTTTTTCTTTACATGAGGTGTCATACAATAATAAATATGTGCATTAAAATCACAATCAGAATAAATATATTAATTATTATGCAAATATAACAAATCACTACTCAAATAAGATATGGATGTTAAATAACAGCTTCAATATTAAACAAATTAACAATATAATTTGGCAATTAAAATCATTTTAAATAGACAACAATTACATGAAATCAATAAAATCATGACATGCAACATCAAACATGCAAATGATAATAAATCCTGGATATTAACATATTATTGACATTACATTCAGATGTATACATTTTAGCACAAACAGATCGTTGACATAGAATACAAATGAATGGGATGTTTATAATGCATTATTAACTGTAAAAATAAAAGACAATAGGATTGTGTCAATCTTTGTAGAATCTCACCAAAAAAAGTCCATATTATTTTCTTTACGGGATCATCCAATACTCCAATACTCCATCCAATGTTCTTTGTTTTGTTGCAATGATGCTGAACATTTAGTCAGATAAGAGTAAGATAAGAAAGGGAAATGGCAGACCTGCAGAGCTTCACTCATGATCCACCTACAACAGATAGAGAAAAATAATTCTGTTATCACAAGTAAATGTGCCACAAGATCACACACACAATCTCCAAAATGTTTAAACAGTAAATAACTATTATTTTAATGCCAGCATTGAAAGTAACATGCATACATCACCTTTTAAAACAGGATGTGTCTTTCATAACAAGCAGTCATACGCACTGCCTTCACTCCCAGTAAGATTACCTCACATACAAAAACTCTGAAATATCAATAAAAAAACTAAACACATGTTGTACCACATTCTTTTCATAATTAGTTTAATAAACTTAATGTAAATTATACATGTATATGCTTTATAACACTTTAGCAAATCATTAAGTCATTGTTACAGCAGAGTCTCCTATCATTTAAAACAGTATGAAGCTTACCTGCTTTAAAGGAAATGAAGCTTACAGTATAAAGTTTACCTGTTATAAAATAAATAAATAAATTACAATAAGAACACACAAAACTTCAATTTTCAAAATGTTTTTAACAGTAAATGATGATTATTTTCCTCTCTTACCTGTTTGGGATGTTAGTCTGCAGGCAGTTCAGCAGGAGTGATGATTCAGAGCTTTTACAGGTGAAAATAATCAGGAGGCAGCTTGAAAATAACTGACTAAATTTAAAATCAAAAAAGGAGGGAAATAAAGAACCCTTTTGCCAAGACAAAGAACCATTTCAGCAAAAAATGGTTCTTCAGTAAGCTATGGTTCTATATAGAACCTTTACCATCGTTTCAGAACCTTTGAAGAACCTTTTTTCTTAAGAGTGCAGCTTGTGCGTGTCTACTGCGGCTCCGTGATCAGTAGGAAGTCCTTATCAATCTAAAATCACTATGAGTTTGAGGCGTTTATAACACTCGCCAAACACAATAATTCAAAATATTTTTATATCATGAAAATACCTGAAACAATCTGAAGAACAGTGATATAGACATTTCCTGGAATAGTGTTTGGTATGCTACTTCTTCTGTGGCACAAATGGCGTTTCTACACGAGAGCGCCCTCTGGGTTTTGGATGTGGTGGCATTTCACCGTAACTCATTCAAATTCATTCATAGAGAAAACCCGCATTTGCACGATTAATCAGCACAGCCCTACTTTTTATCACCTTTCAAATATGGGTAGGTTTCTTCAAAAATACACGTCATTTGCACGAAAGCGTTTTCTCTTAATTGATGAGTTAACTCGTCAATGGCGGGGAAAGAGTTAATATCATTATCCCGTTTTGACTGAGGTGGCATTTAGCGGCTTTTGCATTTTCATGTAGAGAAGGCATTTGCCATGTTTTAAAGTGACATCTGGCAGCCAAACAGTTGCAATAGAGTTATAATGGCTGAATTGAACTCATGATGAGCTTAATGAGAAAGGTGATGTTACTTCAAGATGAAAAGAAGCCAAGCACAGGTATACATGTGTTTATGTTGATCATTAAATGAAAAGCAGCTGTTGAAACGCTCATTTTTATTGTTAGAAAACACATAATTGCAGTAATACAATGTAGTCAACTACAGCACAGTAGGCTGTCCATTCCATCATGAGTGAACATGTTAAAGCTTGTAAATTGGTCGTTTCAGACACTATTGAGACATTATCCATGGCTAAATGAAACTTACTTTCAGTAAGACACACCTATGCGAGTTTCTCTAGAAACGGCAGAATAATTTCAAAGAGAAAATATTTTATTGCTTTTTTATTAGGCTTTTGTTTGTTTCTATAATAAAGTAAAGCGCACCATTTATTTCCTCTTACTGAATCTCTTGGTTTTAAAGAAAAATAACCCCAGGTCAGAACCAATGATTGCTGAGTAAATCAAAACTGATCTCCTCTCTTTCACTAAAAACCAACAATTTACAACCATTGTAATGATAATTGTAACAGCCAGAAAGAAAGTTTTCACTCACTAGGACCCACATTACAAAGTTAAAGTGCGTAAAGGAATTCATTTTTGCCTTATTTGTGTGTAAATACATATATATCTCTCAAGGGTTTTTCCCTCCTAGGACTTTTTTTTATTTCCTCGGCTAAACAGCCCGGGGTTTTTTTATCCTAGGGGTTTTTTACCCCGGGGAAGCAGCCTTCTTGGGCTTAACTTAGCTTCCTCTTCTAGACGTTACATTAGTAATACACTCGCTTATAATGTTGAGTCATAGCCGCAGCAAATTTGACTGCTTATGCTATCATGTATTTTGTTGTGCTATCTGTCGTTTTCTGTGCTTTTACTGCTTCTATTAATGTAAAGCTGCTTTGAAACAATTAAGTATTGTGAAAAGCGCTATATAAATAAAATTGAATTGAATTGAATTGAAATTGAATTGCTAGCTCTGTCCACATCACCCTGAAATACTGTAGGTCACCGGTGCCAATTAAGATATTCAAATCACATGAATCTACATTAAATCACAACTGAGAGATAGAAATGAATGGGAAACTACTTTAATAGCATACATGGGTGGGTTCTGAATTAACCCTTTCACACATACAGCTTTTTATATTTAACTGCCACAGTAATATTCAGTTCATGGGTCACTTGTGATCTGCACAGATCTAGTAAAAACAGTCCTTAAAATTTCTGAAGTTGTAACGTTACTGGGAATGATTCAGTTCCAGACAAACAGCGTGAACATGTGGATAGGACACGCTGATATATGTCAAAAAACAAAATCTCTGACACACAGATAATGAAAACATCAGAAACGTACATCTCATCGCTTACTTTCCCATCATGTTTTCAAACTACAAGGCTTTCCAGTGCCTCTTTTTGAAGGTCATTTTAGGCAAACAACATCACAAAGAATTAACAGCGTTCTTGTGCTGATGTGTTTGAAGGGTGGGAAAAAGGAAAGCGATGGAAAGCTGATGCATGAAGAGATGATTTGGTACATTAACTGGAAAGGGCAATGTACATTTTATACTACATTGAATGTGATGAATGTATAAAATGAATACACAGAAAACACATATTATGCACTGCATACAGTAAGAAACACACAGCTCGACAACAAATGATTCTGATGAGTTTGTTCTTTGGATCAAAAAGGCTTATCAGTTATCAGTCCTAACAGAATAAATGTTTTTTGGGGTATGCTACAGTATGTGTACACTATATGGCTTGCTAGACTTTCCCTATGCACAAACAAGAGGAGAATAGTGTGATTGCAAGTGATTTACTTATGCTGCGTTTACATCAACCACGTTTCAGGCGTCAAAATCGCATCTACCATGCCTAGTTTGTCGCTTGAACAGTTTGAATGCTTTCGCGCTTAGAGTGAAGTAGACGCGTGGAAAAAGCAAGCATTTGACGTGCGTCAGAAGCAGAATCCGCTTCTTGTGGAAGGGCAAGTGCTATGGTTGTCTGTTTGCAGGATGACTGATGTTGATTGTGCATTTATTGAAAGAGTTACCGGTTTGTATTTGGTAACCTTACTAAACGGGAAAAATAAACGCAGCGGGTCGATAAACGTCACGTGACTCAAAAGTGAAATGTGTATTTACAACTTACCAGGTTGCCCAATGTCCTCACTCCAAGTGAGGTACTTTTTATTCCTGTCTCAATAGAAATAAGAACTTGTGTCGTATAGCTCCGGGTGACTGCTCACGGACAATATCAAGTGTTCCTTTAGTGACTCCGGGCGGGGGGGCAGCCATAGCAGCAAGCAGGCTCCTGATTGGTTAACGCAGCGTGAAATTCCGCCAAAGTTCAAATTTTTCAACTCAGACGTCAGCCGCCAATTCGCGTCAAACACAAAATGCTCAAAAAGCACCATTCGCGCATACCGTGCCAGTCGCTCAATTCACGCAAACTAGGCACGCGAGTGAGGCGGAATCTTGTCTTCCGCGCCGCGAGACCTCCAGATGCGCGTCAACGCGTCTTCACATTGACTTAACATTGAAATCACTCGCGCTTCACGCCTCTACCGCGACTGGTGTCATCATCATCGGCGGTCACTCGAATCGAGTATGAATGTCCTCTCTTTTGGGTCTACTTGTGGTTCTTCAGATGGCTATAAAGGCCAATGCGGGATCTGCATACTTTGGTGCAGTGTGGGCAGGGGTAGGTAGTGAGTTTTGATGGTGGTTGAGCCGTTTCTTCTTTCTCCTTGCGAAGCTGTCGCTTTGTCTCTGCGGCACGACGAAGTTCTATTTCATGATGTGCTGCACCATCCTGCAAGGAATTTTTCCAGGTGCTTCTATCTAGTGCAATGTTTTCCCAGTTGCTCGATGTAATGTTGAATTTCTTCAGAATGGCCTTGATGTTGTCCTTAAAACGTTTCTTCGGCCCCCCTGTTGCTCGACTACCTTCCTTTAGCTGAGAGTACAAAATTTGTTTAGGAAGACGTGTATTGGGCATGTGAATGACATGGCCTGTCCATCGTAATTGGTCATGTTTGCTTCTTCCAGGATGCTGATGTTGATGCGCCTGTCCTCCCAACTGATCCTCAGAATCTTTCGCAGGGATCGTTGATGGTATTGTTCCATGGCTCTCAGGTGCCTGCTGTATGTGGTCCACGACTCTGCTCCATACAGCAGGGTGGGGAGGACAACAGCTCTGTAGACCAGGAGTTTTGTTTGGACAGATAGGTCTCTGTCTTCGAAAACTCTTTTTCTGAGCCTGGCATAGGCTCCGCTGGCACAACTCAGCCGGTGGTTAACCTCAGAGTCTATGTCAGCTTTAGTGGAAAGAAAGCTGCCGAGGTAAGGGAAGTGGTCCACGTTTTCAAGTGTGGTGTTATTCACTTTTATGGTTGGCTGGGTTGCTGACTGGTTGGGTGGAGGTTGATATAGGACCTGGGTCTTCTTGATGTTTAGTTTTAGGCCCAGGGCTCTGTACGCCTTGGCAAAAGCATTCAGAATGCCCTGAAGGTCTTCTGCGGAGTGTGCAGCAATGACGTTATCATCCGCGTACTGAAGCTCTGTAACGGTGGTGTGTATGATTTTACTCTTGGCCTTGAACCTATTAAGGTTAAAAAGTCTGCCGTCAGTTCTATACACGATTGGAATCCCCTGTGGCAGCTCCTCACCCATGAGGTGGAGTATGGCGGCAATAAAGATGGCAAACAGGGTGGGTGCAATAACACATCCCTGTTTAACTCCTGTTTCCACTGTGAAGGGCTCAGACTCAGAGCCACCATTGCTGAGTACTGTGACTGACATGCCATCATGTAGGAGTCTCAGTATTCTGATGTACTTGTCATGACAACCATACCTTGATAGTATACTCCACAGAGCGTGGCGGTCTACCATATCAAAAGCCTTTGTCAGGTCTATAAAGGCCATGTACAGGGGCTGCCTTTGTTCACGGCATTTTTCCTGTAGTTGCCGCGCTGTGAAAATCATGTCTGCTGTACCTCTGGATGGACGGAAGCCAGATTGTGATTCTGGGAGTATTTCCTCTGACAGTGGTAGTAGTCGGTTTGCAAGAACACGAGCAAGGACTTTACCTGTCGTTGACAGGAGTGAGATACCCCTGTAATTTCCGCATTCAGCCTTGTCACCCTTCTTGAATATAGTCACTATTAGAGCATTCCTGAGCTCTGAGGGAAGTTCTTCTTTTTCCCAGACTTTGAGTAGTAGGGCATGAATGTGATACAAGAGTTCTAGTCCACCCTCTAGACTGGTGTAAACTCAGCATTATATGCCTCCATTAGTGTTGCCACCTTTTTTTGTTGTGCTTACTGTAAAAAAAATCCTGTAATTATGCAGCTGGTTGCCAGTAACATACTGTAGAAAATAAAGACTGAAAATGTTTCATGTTCATTTAACTTTGATCAAACTGTTGCCAGTAAATAACATAAATGTAAAATCTACAGTAAGTTACTGGCAGCTAGTTGCCAGTAATACCCACACTGTAAAAAAAATTCTGTAGAAATTACAATGTTATTGCAGCTGGGTTGCCGGTAATTTATTGTAGATTTAAATTTATGTTATTTACTGGCAAGAGTTTGTTCAAAGTTAAATACATTTTAAATATTAACAAGTCTTTATCTTTACAGAATAAAACTATACAATAACAGCCTCATGCAAAGCATTCTGGGAACCAAAAAACATCATAAACCTTTTTCTGTTTTTTGCTTCAGATTTTGTTTCCCAGAATGTTTTGCTTGATGCTGTTATTTTAGTTTTACTCTGTAAAGACAAAGACTTGTAAATGTTTCATGTTCATTTAACTTTGAACAAAATGTTGCCAGTAAATAACATAAATTTAAATTTAGAGTAAATTACCGGCAACCCAGCTGCAATTTCTACAGACATTTTTACAGTGTAAGATTTTTTTTTTTTTTTTTTTGCAAAATTTGCAACTTCATTTTAGGCATAGCCAGACGTATTCAATAAAGCCCTTAGCAAAGTTTAACACAAATCACATAATGTAATTTATAAATGCCTATAAGATCTTCAGTCTTGATCATCTGTAACACAATAACATTACTCAAAGATCATTTGTAGGAAAAGAAATCAGCTTATTTCCTATAACTATTGAAATGGCTTTTTTTAATTTTTCTCTAACATTCAATAAAACAACAGTCATTTTTAAGAAATGCCCACGGTGAAAAGTTTAAGGCTTTTAACTCAGTTATGGTGATATAGTTTTATATGAATGCTGTCTGGAGTCTGTATAACTTTAATCCCTCAAGACTGAAGCTGGCTATCTCAATACATTAATGTAGTCTGGGAGCACTTTGGCAGACTAGGGACTCATTGATTTGGTTATATTCATTTTCATGTCAGGTTCTGTTCTTACAGATGCAATTAACATCTGGACTGGCCTTGCTATAAAGTGGCAAGTGCTATAGGAACACGTTAACAGCGTTACATTGGAAATATTATGGTTAAATGAAGCTGATATTGTATTTTCTAAGGGAACACTTTTATTGTCCTTAATGCTAAAAAAGGTGAAATTTCTGAAAAAGCCAGAGGATAGACATGTTTATGTTGATGATTAAATGCAATGCAGCGGTTAAAACAAACAATTAATCACTCAAGACAACCAATGCCCAGTAGGTTGCCCATTCGTTTATTACTAGTGAAATAATTTCAACTAGATTTCCCATTTGCCAAGAAACAACCTTACAGGTCTGTTGGTGCCATTCTGGGACATACGACTAATCTCATGTAAACGTTTTTGTCTATTGAGGGAAAACAGATCGCTTTATTTTATTATTACTTTTAATGAGCAGTATATTGGTTTTGCAATTAAACCGCTCTTAGTTTAACATCTCTTATGGGTTTCTTAGTAAAATAACCCCAGGTCAGGGGCAATGTGATTTACCAAGCAAAGTGTAAGTTTTCGAGGTGTTTCCGGTACGCTTTCCTCTTTTAGTAAAAAACAATAATCCACGCATAGTCGAAGGATAATTGCAATAGCCGTAAAGGATTTCTTCACTCGTGGGGACCATCATTATAACTTCAAAGTGTGTATTTAGAGCTGTATTCACAGAGAGGAAACACCATCAGGCTTTAATTGTAAGGCAGTAATTATACCTTTTACACAACCATGGGCTATCTGGAGAAGAGAGCGATGATAAACCAAGGTTCCTGATTAGTCTTTTTAAAATCAACTCTGCTCTTGTCAGACTAAGTAATGGTGAGACGTTTGCATACATTTGAAAGACCTTAATTACATTGATGTAGAGACACTTCATGATAGCCTGATTGTTCTGAAACCATCAGGGTTTGTTTCATCAAACTGTATGGTACACGTGGTAGATATACTGACTTCAGGTCATGTGTTATTTTAAATTCACGCCATATAAAATACATAAGATTACTGGTTACTGCCAGCTATAAAAGGCTGGGCTGTCATATATATACATATGGTACACAGAATATGGCAGAAATGTATTCACCCGATAACTGCATAGTGTTATGAAATAAATATAATTGCACAAAGTTAAAATTATACATTTAATACTAAGGGCCCTATTTTAACGAGCTAAGCGCATTGTCTAAATGGGCGTGTCCGATGACACTTTTGCTAATTTAACAATGGGAAAAATAGTTTGTGGGCCGAGCGCACAGTTGAAAGGGGTTGTACATATTCTCCTTATGTGTAATGGGTGTGTTTTGGGCGTAGCGTGCAATTAACCAATGAGAGTCTTATCTCTCATCCCCTCATTTGTCTAATCCCTATTTAGATGACGGACTTTGTCAACTGAAAAACTGAGTAAGAAGACCATCAGTTTAAGAATAATGTTAAAAAATGTGTTGTTTTCATTTTTATTGATTTTTTTTTTGGGGGGGGGATTAAAACCTTTAAAGCAACACCAAAGAGTTTTTTTTACCTTAAAATAACGTTTCCAAAAAAGTTTCAGTGGTTCATCCACTCAAAACAGGGTCAACGGCACGTTCACATTCGCTTTGCAGCCCTCTATCGGCCGAAACCGCACTAAAGAAGTTTCCAACCGTCGGGTAGTGGTCCTGTAGTTCGAGTGAAAACTACAAAAACTTGCTTTACGGCAGACCTACAATCCAATCAGAGCCAGCTATGCTGCAGTATTTACGACAGTGGTAATGAACAATTACGCTTTTAACCTGTAGGGGGAGCAAAGAGCAATAAGTATTTAGTGTTGCTTTCAAAGACATTTTCCTTCAGTCATAGAAGTACAAATAGCAGACTTTTAATTGCTGTAAATGTATTGATATCCTACATAATCATTGTAATCTCATAAAATAATTAGCAAATATGCAAGAAAAGGTTTGTACTCTAAAAATACAAACAGGAATAAAGAATTTACAAACGTGCGGAGAGCCGAAGCGTTTCAGCACTCGAACAGCGCTATTGGATTTTTACAAAGCATTACTTAAAGTGTTTCTCATCTCACCATATCCACAGAGTCATCATATACAATAAAGCATTTAAAAATAGATGCATTTGTTTAAAGCAAAGCATTTATTTACTTACCGGGCTACAGGTGAAGCAGCTCTTTACGCCTTCTAACGTCTCATAATCGGTCCTCATTTATGTCCAAGAGACTCAATGATAATCTTTTACATTCAATCCTTTAATCTTTCATATTTAAAAGCGTTTTTGTGCTGCTGCGCATTCATGTATGTGATAAGCAAACCTGCGTTGTCATGCTGTTTATAGGCACATAATTTACTGCGCTCTTTAAATAACAAAAAACATATTGCGCCATTGACTTTAGACTTTAGACCATGTTTTTGTTGGTCAATGGTGTATTTTAGTTGCCTCAAAATAGCAACGTGCCAACAATGCGCCTGAACACACCTCGTTTTCAGACCAGAACGCCCATGGGCGCAAAAGTGGGCACAATTGCTATTTAAACAACGTGGCGCTAAATGTGAAAATGATAATTGCGCAAGGGTTGAAACTAGCAAAAGACATTTGCGTCGCGCATTGCGCTGCATTGCACCGGGTGTATGATAGAGCCCAAAGTCTGACTTTACTTTACTATCTTTTATTTATATCACATCGCAAATTCTTTTGCAGCGACAATTCATTTAAATGCCATTGATTGTCAGTCATATTCATGCGCTCAGTAGACTGTGATTGGTTGCTCAACGCTACAAAAAAGCAACACAAACAGTCATGTAATGCTCTTATTGATTTTTCATCCATTTTTAAATTTCATTTTGATTGTGACAATCTTAACACATTTAGTTTAATTGAATTGGGGGGCATTTGGAATTATCCTCGTTGCATTTTTGCCCAAAGCCCTTGGTAATTCGACCCTAAGGCGTGAACAGACCATACGGCGTTAGATGCCTGCCAAATGGACCCAAATGCATATAAGGTACTTATTTCCTATTGACTGAGACAGTGCTTTCAAAGTATTGTAACGAGATTTTGGGGAGTTTGGGTGAAGGGAGACAGATTTATTTCTGAAGCACCACCATTAATTAAAAAACTGATAGATAATTCAACTTATTTTACCAGAAAGTCTTGTTGAAATACAAAGGAGATCATATATCCATACAGTATAAACATTTTGAAATTAAATTCACAATAAAACATAATATTTTAGAACAAAGTATCCTCACAACAAAAACTAAAGCTTCCAGCATTAGCAGTCTCTTTAAACTCACCAATACACACATTTTTTTGCAAATTATTCAAGGGTGCGTGGTAAGAAAATGCAGTTTTTCCCAATTCTGTAAAAACTCAAAGTACATTAAGAAGCAAACACTTAGAAGAGGTTAGCTAGTAAGTGCCTGAAGTAAGGCAAAATAAGGTTACAGTAACAAGCTGAAAGTTTATTGCTTTATTTTCTACTATGGTTAGTGATGTCCAACCCAAGATCTCATAAAGAATGCAATGATGACTATGGGATTTTGCATTTGTAATAAAACGTAATGAGGCATGGTACACTGAATCAAGGCTCTTTAAGATGGAGGAGAGTGCATGCATGTATATGTCATCACAGTTAGAAAGGTTGCTTCTACAAGTTTCTTTTTAACAATTAAAAACTTTTATAAAATAAATGAAAATATTCACTTTATGCTTTCTAATTAAATTAGCAATATGTACTTTATGTATTTATTGAATAAAAGTTTATCATCTATATAAGTGCCCAAGTACTTATAAAAAGTGACCCTTTTAAATAAACTTTATAAAAATTTTAATAAGTTCGATCCATCTTATGCTTTATAAAAAAAGCTTTTTATATAAAAAACAATATGACAATCGAAAATGGCTTCAGCAAAAATCAATCAGTAGATCACTTTAGTGTTTGAGGCAGACAATGTCAGGCGTAAGGAACACCAAAATGCCATATAAAGGCTTAAGTTAGTGCACAGACACTTTAGCCCATCACGTAAAAGTCATACACTGAGATGTCACTAGGAGAGCAGGAGAAGGCAACATCTGCTATCAAATGAAGGTCACCAGGAGGTTTGTCCTACACAAGTGATGTGTCTGCCGGCTGAACACAGCTGCAAACAAAGAGCCTCCAGACCACCAACCATAGATAGACATCAACAAAAAGAGCTCCATTATTTTGTTAAACTGTTTCTGAGCCAGTGAGCTTGCTTTTATGTTAACGACTAGGCTTAATGCTAAAATATATATTGAACCCTATTAAACATGGGTTCTGACATCTGGACCTAATCTGGGATTTTTTCTGCAGTGTATATATATATTTAAGCAATATCGCTCGAGTAGCAGTGTGATATAGCTCTATATCATCACAGCCGTGATGATATAGAGCTATATCACACGACTCCGAGAGCGATATTGCTTTTATACAACAGTTCGACGGCACACGTTTGAAAAACGAAAACTAGAAAACAACAACGGAGTAATTTTAAAAGCCTCTTTGTTTGAGAACTACTTCTTCCGCCACGGATTTGAGGGCGGCAGAATGACAGGTAAAACTTTCGGCTGCTTTGAAGCTCATAACAACTCAATGGACGGGAAAGCCGTTACTTTATATTACCGTTTCTTGGTCACAAAGTGTAATTTTAAGACTAGTTCAGTCGAGAATGTATATGTATTATATTTAAATCTGCAGTCGATTAGTAAAGATAGCGCCTGTTTGAACGTTTGCTTAGTGAGATTCGGTACGAATGAGAACCAAAGCATGAGCGGACATCAGTGTTCACTCGCCCCGCTGACCACCGCCCTCTCTGGGCTACATCTCTAAAAGAGATACCATGGCTCTCATGTTGGCCTTGTTTGTTTATGATCGTCAAAATGAGATCAAATCAGCAGTATTTGGTGTCATGATCAAACTATTACTTGTTTTTTATTCATATTTAGTGTCTTTTGTGTTGTTATTGTTTTGGCGCGAGGTAAAAGTTAATAAAACTTGTATAACGTTACTATTGCTTTCTCATTTATTCTTAACGCGATATGAGCACTCGATTATTATTATTAAACTTTGTTCTTGTCAGTACTATATAAAACTGTTTTTTATAAGTGTCAGAGAGATGTTTTTGCATGCTGCTTATTAATATACCAGTGGCCATATCTCATAACATGTTTTAATAGTCACGTCACGATAAAGTAAATAATCAATGTCCACATTTAAAAGCTGCGGGGCTTACCTGCAGTTCCACTGTGTTTTCGCGTTCTGATGAGATATAGCTCCAGAAAAAAACGAGTGTTTATATTCCTCTTTCCAAGTGTTAATCGTCCACACGATGTGACAAGACATTTCTCCCATTAACTTTAACGTAACATCCAATAATAACTTCCGATTGGGATTCACAGACTGATTTATGAGCTAGTAAACTAATGAGATACACGGAGAGTGATTCAAAACAGCGCGTCTGTGTTTTTCCATTCAGAGATGAGCCTGCTTAGGACCTCCATTCACTAGGTGGCGGAATGATACGAAAGGTGAAGCGGTTACAGTGCCGATATTAGCACAATATCGCATAGCTCTTAGCCAATCAGATTCGAGAACCAGAAAGAACTGTTGTATAAATATATATATATATATATATATATATATATATATATATATATATATATATATATATATATATATATATATATATATATATATATATATGAAGAGTTTGGTTCCAAAACGAGATAAACGCCATTTTTGAAAAAAATGAGTTACTGCCAAAATCAGTATTATATCAGGTCAGTAGTTAAAAGTAAATTCTTAATTTTACGCAAAATCCAATATCCGCCGTGTAATTCTGTCATCTTTTCTCCCTTTTTTCCCAAAATGCGATAAACACCACTGCTCCTTTTTTACAGAACGCAATAAATCCATTTCTGATATTACAGCCCACCAGTCACGCAATGTAAACAAACAATGGCGGACGCGCTGAGTCCACGGAGTCCTAGTTTTCCTCATCTACTTTGTACTTCGTGATCAACAAACAAAACAAAATAATACTTTAATTGCATCGCTAAACCTGTGATGGTTTTCTGTGATGGGAAAGAAACGTAAGCCATCAGCATCTAATAATTTCCCTGAGAGGCACTCGGGAGATGGATGCTTGTTCTCCCGACAGCAAGCTTCTCATGCTAACACATTGACCCCAGAGGATCTTATGAAAAACTTTACATTATTTTACTCAAAGTCAACGAAAATCGAGCAGGACCAAAAACATTTTACAGCTGATCGGTGTGAAAAACGTTAAGCGAGGACGTCAAGTAACCGCAATGACAGTGATCTTAATATGACAAAGTAAGTGTTTTGATTAATAACATTAATGTTTATATTTTTAATTAGTGTGTACAACTAGTCAACTAAATGAATATAACATGGCAAAGATGAATGCACATTTATAAAGGCTATTGATTCAATAGATTTATAGCATTTTGAATAAAAACTTGTCATGGATTTATTGCATTTTGTGGAAAAAATTATCCGTTTTTATAATAAATCTTTGAAAATCAACTTATGGATTTGAATTTTTTATGTTTTTATAACCTAAAGATGCTGTGTGAAAGTTTGTAACAGAAAATAGTTGTTTTCATCTTGTCACTTTCTTGGTATAGAAAACACGTTTTTACCAAAATTTGTCAAAATGGATTTATTGCGTTTTGGAACCAAACTCTTCATATATATATATATGCAGTGGCGGCGCAAATTCAAAATAAGTGTTCGGAGTGTCATGTGTGTTCCTTGTATTTTCAAAATGTGTGTTTGTTGTGTCACGTGAGCCATGTGCATCACTTGTTTTGTCAAAATAAGAGCATGCTGCACACGCGTCAAAAGCGTTTTTTCCAACCCCCGGCTATTATATTACATCGCCCTGCAACAACATACGCGAATGAACCATAGAAACCAGCATGGTCATATTAATATAGAGATAGGAAAATGGTAAACATTTTCAACATTTACAAAGCAGCGTTTGTATTATCTATTCACAAATTCTCTACCTTAATTTCTCCCGCAGATCGTCTTTCATCTTTTAATTCTTCATTTGTTTTGTTGTTGTGGCTGGCAGCGAGAGCTACTTGGCGCTTCTGTGACATGACGCCAAAGGTTTGGGGATATCAAGTTACGTTGCGCAAGTTATGTTGCCACGAAGGCCTACATAATTTAACCTTATCAAAGAACCTAATAAAATATGAAAATATATATTCCCAAATATTTAATATATGCTACAGGGAATTAGACGCAACATACATGTTTTTATATTTTGTTTTTAATGACCCGCCCCAACCCGCCCGGCAATGAAGTTACAATTTCTTTACCCACCCCAACCCGCCAGAGGGGCCAGCGGGTTACGAGATGACCCGCACATCACTAATATGTACATATATAAATATACTGCAGAGAAAATCCCAGATTAGGTCCAGATGGCAGGACCCATGTTCAATAGGGAAGCTGCAAACCTTTAATGACAATGTGTTCCTGTAGCTTAACTGGGTGTTATGGTAGCAGAGCAGAGCAAAAGGTCAAGAATTGGATCCCAAGGGAACACTTAAACAGATAAAACGTATAGCTTATAATGAGACTGTCCTTCAAAAATAACGACCTCATAGCTCGTTTGTGCATGCACCATATTACGACGTCAAGGTACGTGTAAGCGATTAGTGTCCTCTAGCGGCCAGCAGAGGTTACGTTTGAATGTTTTTGCCCTATACATTCGATTAGACGCATTTCATTTTCTGCATTTGTAAATGTACAAATAGTTTCATAAACATTTATGGTTTAAAGATATTTTGGAGTATCTAACTCCACCATCCAACGATTTCTTAACCATATAAAACAAAACACACAAGTAAAAGTACAGTCATTTGTTTATTGCATAAATTCACTAAAAAAAAACAACAGTGTAAATGTGTTATAAGCAATTTGCGTTTCAAACCATGTAAACTGAAGCCATACAATCACTTTATATGAAAAAAATCCATAAGTGCAACGAACAGTTAGATCTCATTCAAACATAAACCGAAGCTTGACGCAATTGTCATTAGCCATTCATTGATGCAATTGGTCACGAGACACACGAGGGCCAGTGCTGTTTTACAATCAAAGATGATGTATCATCGCCTCTTCTGGCGGCAATTTTTGAACAAGTGTACACCGGATCTGATATTTACAGTGTCATCACTTCTCACTTCTTTATATATCACACCGTTTTTAAACAAAAAATATGAATGATTTTTTCTTGAATTTAGTGTTTAGGAAAATTTTCAAGATTTTTTGCTTATCCCATTGGCAGATTTCTTTGCTTGTTTTATGCACAAAATAACTTCAATTTGATATTTTTGGTCTAAAAACTAGACTTATTTTCTTGGGTCATTTTATTCATAAAGAAAAAGCATCTTCATTTAAGAATTTTTACTGAAAACAAGACAAAAATACTAAGATTTTTTTTATTGAAAATCATTTTTTGCAGTGTTGGGGTAATTTTGGTTCGTAATTCTTGATAAGCAAAATTACCTTAAAAAATAAGTCGAGTTTTAGACAAACATGTATCAATCAAATTTATGTTAATTGAATTTGTGCTTAAAACGAGTTAAAAAATCTGCCAATGGGGTAAGAAAATCTTTTCTTGAATTAAGTGTTTATTGGCAGATTTTTTTAAAGTACAAATTCTCTTAAATTTTATGTTTGTTTGTTTTTTGTCTAAAAACTAGAAATATTTTGCTCATCAATAAATAAATAAATATATCTTGATTTAATAATTTTTCGATATTTGTACTGAAAACAAGACAGGCAGTGTAAATGTAAGGGCCCAATTTATTTGTTTGATGTATATGTGACCCACATGTGGTCTTTAAATATTGGGTTTAAAAAGAGTGCTGATGACATCAACTGTCTGTTTTATTGTTGATGGTATTTTGTTTTTGTTCATTTCTTGGTCACAAGTAAAAATCATTTTTACCAAGAGCTTATGTCAAGGATTTGTTGGGTAAGTGAGTGATAGATTTTTAAGGTTTTGTAAGAGGATTTATTTATCTATTGTCATGGCACTCAGCTTTTACCAATAAGATTTTTGCTTGCAATCATCCGTCTGTCCTTCAGCATTGACCTCTTCAGGTGACTGAATTCTGTTGTGTTTTCCTGAAAGTGAAAAGAACTTCAAAAGAGCTTTCACATAAAAGTAATGGTCAATCATGGTTCCTACACTGATAGAATGGTCTGTGGTAAACTGGTAAAATGGTAAGTCATGGTTTCTAAACTGTCACTGTAAATACTCACAAGAGCATATTTTAAGACTAAAATCAAGGCTTAAACATCAGAGAGTGTTTTTATAGAAAAACAGTAAAAGCCTAAATGAGCTCCTGCAGCACCTCTGAGAAATCAAAAAGGCTAATTTTCAAATTAACACCGAGTGATTTTGGGAAAGAGGAAGGGCCAGTGTAAGAAGAAGTGTGTATTGTGAGAGGATCAGCTGATTTCCATATTAATTGAAGTAGATCTGTGCGCGCGTGCGTGTGTGTGTGTGTAAGAGATGAGGTAAGGAGCTCTTGGCTGTGCCGTTATATTATCCTGAGCTCTGCTCGTCTCTAATGGCTGAAGTAACTAAACTCGCCATGACTAATAAGACACAGGAGGATGGAGAAGAGCTGCAGCTCGTCCTCTGAACACTGAACCATCAGTTACACAAAGGGAAAACAAAGCAATTAGTGAGACCACAAAAGAAAAAAAACACGAATTACCTTACACTACTTATAAAAACAACCTTACATGTTAGTTGTGCTCCTAAAGTTGACAATCCTAAATAAAATCAGCTTCTGACATCCATATGGAGAAGCCTTGGTTTAATCTGTATTACTATAATAACTGGAAAACGATTG
Organism: Misgurnus anguillicaudatus; assembly: GCF_027580225.2. Lineage (NCBI taxonomy): Eukaryota > Metazoa > Chordata > Actinopteri > Cypriniformes > Cobitidae > Misgurnus > Misgurnus anguillicaudatus. Next base: position 6,523,719 of record NC_073352.2, on the reverse strand, counting down.
GTTATGGCATATTTTACGTACAAGTTACAATGCTGATAAAGATCACAATATAAAGCTTTCAGATGTTTATAAGAAGACTGTGCATTTGTCACTTTACTTTAAGCAATAAAAACCCTTCATAAGAGTAGCAAACATCTTGCAATGTCGCCAAACAATGATCAAAAGCTGTCACCGGGGCAATTCATAGGCACAAAGTTCTACTCTTTGAAAGCATGCTGCCTATAAGGCATTATGTCTGCATTATAATTTGTTAAAGATCCAATAAGATGCCAATTTTGAGCGTCCTATCATTGTTTATAAGTCCTGGAAAACAGGTTTAAATGCATGCAAGGTAAAAAAAAAACTGTAATTATCTCAAAATATAAATTTAAAATTACCCCATTTCTCAGAGATCCCCAAACGATTCGTGTGAAGCCGTTCAACGACTCAGTCTGCCTAAACCCCACCTTTCAGTAGCCTACTCTGCTCTTATTGGTCAACTGACAGAGTCTCCGCACAGACCACAGATCAGTGGCACAGACCAACAATAGTGCAACATGTACTGACCTTGTGCTAACATGATTTACTGAGAAGACATTATCGACATCATTACATATTCATCATTAATCCAAGCAATAAAAACAACGATAGAAACTAACATTTTACACTCATTTAAGCATTTATGTAAGCTAACCGGGTCATAGCAAAACTGTAAGTGCAACATGCGCTAACCGCTTGCTAACGTGACTCTCTGACAGCATATTAAGAGTTTAAACAACGACATCATTCATCATTAATCCAAGCAATAAAAACGACGATAGAAACTAAAATTTTACACTCATTTAAGCATTTATGTAAGCTAACCGGGTCATAGCAAAACTGTAAGTGCAACATGCGCTAACCGCTTGCTAACGTGACTCTCTGACAGCATATTAAGAGTTTAAACAACGACATCATTCATCATTAATCCAAGCAATAAAAACGACGATAGAAACTAACAATTTACCCTCATTTAAGCAAGTATGTAGCTATAATCATACTTACAGGTTGTGGTTAGGAGACGCTTGTTGTTCCAAAAAGAGTGGGTACTGAACCATCTTTCTTTGCCAAACGTCTAGTAAATCCCTTCATGAAAAAGTAATTTTAACCACTGATTCTTCACAGCCAAACGTCTAGTAAATCCCTCCGTAAAAAAGTAATTTTAACCACAGATTCTTCACACCTAAATGTTTAGTATATCCCTCCTTGAAAAAGTAATTTTAACCACAGATTCTTCATATATCTTCATCCTTTGATAGTGAAAACAACACAAACTGAAAACACAGCATGATATGATGTTTAAACACTAACTAGCTGTGGGCAGGTCATAGTTTTTGTTTCTCCCCTGGGCAAGGCTGTAGGCGGAGATTATAACCCAAAGTGTTGATATTACGTGGATAAAGTCCGCCAGGAGATTCAATCCATATGACGACCTATTTTAGCGATTCAGAGTCAACTCCCTACTTTAGAAGCCAATAACTTTATTAATCGTGCACTTTTTGGTTCAACTACTTTGCACATTGTTTATATTAAAGCAACACCAAAGATTTTTTTGTACCTTAAAATAACTTTTCCAAAAAAGTTCAGTCGTTCATCCATTCGAAACAGGGTGAACAGCACTTTCACATTCGCTTTGCAGCACGCTATCGGCCAAAACCGCACTAAAGAAGTTTCCAATTGTCGGGTCGCGGTCCTGTAGTTCGATTGAAAACTACAAAAACTTGCTTTACTGCATTTTACAATCCAATCAGAGCAAGCTTTGCTGCAGTAGGCTAAATTATTTACGCAGTGGTAATGGACAATTCCGCTTCCAACCTGTAGGGGGAGCAAAGAGCAAAAACTCTTTAGTGTTGCTTTAATGGACAGCTACACAACACACTGCAAAACAGGACATTTTCGTGGCTCTTTAAGAATAATGCATTTTAAATGCAATCTTTATTGAAAGTGTTACAAAAATACTATACCTGTATGTTTTGAATGTGCAACCCACAGGTCAAACACGTCTACAGCAGCTAAACTACAAAACACCTGCAATATGTGGATTCATAACAGAGCTTGGGTTTATCTCTCTGTTTTTTTGCATGTGATCGTACATGTCAGTGCTATCAAGACCTCATCATTGAACTCACTTGTATTGAAACTCCCATCAGCCCTTGCAGCTGCTGACTCAGTGCCCCTGCTTGTCTCTGAATGCGTGCGATGCTTCAAAAGTCCCTCCATGCCTGTGTGATTAAATCCAGAATAAATTTACCTCAGGGCAGAGATGCACAAGGAATCCCAATCTGAAAAGCAAAATTGTTTGATAGGCATTGGGGTTATGTTCAGCTTTTGGTATGCGCTATTCTTTTGAAATAAGAATCTTTCGTTTTTCTATGACATGCGGAGATACGGTTGTGTTATGAGTGATTTTTTTTAAGCGAAACATAACTTTGATAACATTTCAAAAGGAAGAGATTCTTCAAGAGATTCACATACTGAGCCTCAATAACAATCTCTAAAACTTAGATTTTTAATGTGTAGATGTGTCTGATTGATAAACTATCAGCTACTTCAAAATACCAACAAGGACCATGTAATCAGTTCAAAGCCACTATGTTACTTTTTAGGTTTGCATTAAGGAAACCCACCACACCAAAGACTTGAATTCTTGACACATCGAAAGAGATCCATAATCTTTTATTCATTAGCCTCCACAACACAAGAATACAGTATATGTGACCCAAGATAAATGGCACAGCTTTCTGCATATACATCATTTGTATTAATGTTAATTCATAATTTGTCCTAATGATGGGTTTCACATTAACCATATAAAAAACCTAAAAACTTTTGAAGAAACACATCATAATACATATTTGACCCCATACGACAGCCCATTCTCAAGAATCTATACAAAGATTAATTCCAGTTGACGGATTTTCTCTCATTTATGACAATGTCATTTAAGCCATTCAAATAAGTGAGGCGGCTGCTTGAGAAATCGGTCTCACACAAGACAGAGATCACATCAGCCTTCAAAGTCGCGCCAATGTCACAGTCTCCACATTACTCCTCTGAGCTGCCCAATCTGTCAAAATCATTTGTTTTTAGACTATGGTTTGAGTTTACCTGACGTGATAGCACCACACCTGCAAACAACTGCATTTCAAAATGTATTGCGCTTGGAGCTACAACCTAGTGGTTAATAGACACTGAGCTGTGGCTCCAGATCTGGGTTCTAGTCTAACTTAACTTATTATCTTTCTACTTATATAGAGGATCAATCAGCAGTAGCCAGAAATCAAAGCATTAATCAAATGCCCTTGACATGAAGTCATTATGGATGTGTCTTACTTGAATCTCGGCACATAACCCAATCATTGTCAAAGCTGATTATATTTACAGAAGTGAAAACCAGATGGCAGACAGACACATTTTTTCATTTTCCTTCCAGAAATCAAGACTTTAAGGCCGTCTTCTGAGAGTTATAGCAATAAGAAATCATTTCAAATGAGGAAAGAACTGAAATCGTTTTTCTTAATAAACTCTTGATCTATTTTACATAAACTATACCTTTAAGCCAATGGGCAACTAAAGCTTCAGAAGACTTTAATTGAATTCAGTTCAATTCAAATTTATTTATATACTGCTTTTGTACAGTTTTGCATTGTTTCAAGGCAGCTTTATGCAGAAAACAGGGAAATTATTAAATATATAGAACTTTTATTAGTGCTTGAAGTGGGCCTCTATTCACCGGTATGCAGTACCGAAACTTCTCTATTTTAATCTTTAGCGCACTTTTCATATGTTGCTGGTACTGTGCCTCTCCAAGTTAAAGCATCAGTGAAAGGGTGATTAAAGATGCAATTTGTATTTATGCGCCGCTAGATGGCGCCAGATCAAACAATAACAATGATGTTGTTTAATGACGCTCTAAAGCAGTGTGGAATTATGGGATTTGTAGTCTTTAACTCAACCGCTGATGGCCATCAATCAGATGAGAACGAGAAATCACGTTGATGGATAAGGTAATCAAGTCTTATAAATGTTGCGTTTGATGACATCGTTTATTTCATTATGTAAGCTTATATGTGATGTTCAAAACAAAATTGTTAGTCAAAGATATTACAGTATTAGTCCAAATTCGATGGTTAACACAGCAAAGAATTAAGTTTTCAACTTACAATCTACAATGATTTTTCACATAATGTATTGACAGTACAAATCTTATTGTGAAGTGTCTTAAAATGACCATTTATATTGCTGTACAATACCTTTTGATGTGCATATCGTCCGCGGGAAGACGCACTGATTACAATCAACACACTAATGTTGTGATCAATATAATAGCATACGTCTTTTGAAGGGTTACAAATCAAAACGACTCACCCATCGCGTAAAACACAAGCAGGATCAGAATCTCGGTCTAGTTAAATGTTGTCGTGAAGCTCTCTCCATCCAGATAATGCAACAACAAATTGATCCTCCCTCGTTTTGTTCCAAACTCTTCTTGGGTCGTTTGGTCGGCCCGTACGCTTACAGGAGCTGACACAACAAGCGGCAGACGGTAAAGAGTTATCCATAAGTTCATAAGCAAGCGCGCCGCGTAGCCCGACAGGCGCTAACGCATAGTTCTGCATTTGTCCACAACAATGGCTGCGTCCGAAAACTCAAGGCAGTGAGGACTTGTTGCCTCGCTGCCTCATGAGGAAATAACTTGAAATGAAGGCAGCTCAGAGAAAGGCTTTCCGACGCACTTCAAAGGCAGCGTGTTTGAAATATAAACAGAGAGCGCCTTTGTTATAACTAATCATATATTTGAAAACTACAATACTAATTTCTCGCTAGAAATGCAATTAAAATGTGTAAAAAGTGAAAATATACGTTTATTTACACTAAATTTGTGCTCCAGTCGCTTCCTTGGCCGCTATTTTATTTTTTCGAACTCGACCACTATTGTCATGTGGTTTTTACGTCAGTAAAGGCGGTGACAACGGGTCACATGGATATTAACGTCATTGACAGGAGACTACACTGCCCCGTAACAATGTATTGAATGGAAATTTTCTCACGATTTACAAGTAGTTGAAAACATTACAGATATTGATAGTAATCAGCTGGACAAAATATATAACACTGGCCTAGCGGTTTTTGGACATTTTACTTCAAATATCTTACAAATTGCACCTTTAATAGTAATGACATCACACTACAGGGACGGGGCACTAAATGAATTATTTGACTTATCTATCATCTCGACATATCACACGAATAATAGCCATCTACAGTGGCGGTCGGTGACTTCTCTTCCGAAGGGTGCAAATTCAATATGTGTTTGGAGCACTGATCTATATAAATGACTGGATTGCGCATATAACGCTTAGGTTACAGAGGTGAAGCCAGCGCAGTTTTCGAGCGGCCATCTTGGTATGCCCAACAGGCAGAGGGCGTCATTGACTTCCATTCAAAATCGTTATCTAAATTTACCCGCTTTACAGCGTATCAGTCACACAAGATTTATTTTAGGATATGTGTACGTAAATGAATTGTTAAATCTCGTGTTATTTGCCATGTTTATGTTTTAATCGGGCAGGATAATGGATTTATAAAAAACATTAAGGTGAGTGTGTCTGCTGCATTCTGTTAAAGACACGGGTATAAATAAAGTTTTTTTTGACATTCAGCTACACGGTCAGCATTATTTCTCTAAATAAGTGTAAGTAACTGTAATTTAGATAACATAATTACAAAACCACCAAATTATTGCATGCACATACGATACAAAGCATAATTATTTATTTAGATTTCAGAATGAGCACGTTTGTCATTAATACTAAATATGTTGCGGTCTGTCTGCTGATCTGATACTGTAATTAAGATGAATGTATAATAACTGATCAAAAATCAAAATGTACAATTTTCAGTAAATAACTATGTACAGGAAATCCTCTGTTTCCTCCGTGTCATGTGTGTGTGTATGTTTGTTTGTTCACTCACCTCTGCCATGTGCTCGTTTGATTAAGTGTTGTCACCTGTGTATGATTGCCTCGCTCCAGCTGATCCTCATCACCCATCAGCTACAAATACTCACCCTGTTCTCTCCCTGTTGTCAGATCCTCATTTCATGTTGCTGCATCACTTGGATTATCGTCTCTCGTCGTCGTGTTGGATTTGTGTTCGTGTTGTCGTCTCCGTGTGAGTGTTTGGTTTGTTCCTGGTTCTATCCACTGGCCATCATCACACTCATCACCGACTTCACCATTCAACACTCTTCACACCACCGTAGACCTTCGTTCACCATTGCCAACATCCTGGACTCAGTCATTCACTCTGTTGTTTCATTATATTTACCATCATTATTAATAAAACTGTGTTGATCGTCTGCGCTTGCCTCCTCCACTTTATTGTATCATTACAGAAGGATCTGACCATCATGGAGGCAGCAGGCGATCGCTCCCCATCTCATCTAGAAGAGTTTTTACAGAGAGCTGTGGGTCGTATGGATCGCCAGGACAAGGCGATAGATGAGATGGGTCGAGCCTTCCAAGCAATGGTGACGAAGGTTTCCGAGCTCGCCCTTCAGGCTCAACAACAACATCCATCGCCACCCATTGCGCCCCCCACGCCACCCACACCGCCGATCGCCACCGGGGGTATTCCCCAGTCCGAACCACGCCTTCCGATTCCGGAGAAGTATGCGGGTGAGCCGAAATTTTGTCGATCATTTCTCTCTCATTGTTCTTTGCATTTCGCATTGCAGCCCCGCACGTTCACCACCGAGGAAGTGAAAGTGGCGTTCGTGCTCTCCTTGCTCACGGGGAAGGCTGCCCTCTGGGGGACGGCGGTGTGGGAGAACCACGACAGCTGCTGTTCTTCGTTCCACGCCCTCTCGGAGGAGATGAAACGGGTCTTCGACCGCTCCGTCGCCGGGAGAGAGGCGGCCAGACTGTTAGCGGACCTACGTCAGGAAGAGAGGTCCGTATCTGATTACTCCATCGAGTTCCGCACCCTGGCGGCGGAGTGTAAGTGGAACGAAGAGGCGCAGTGGGATCATTTCCTGCATGGGTTGGCTGACCGCATCCAACAGGAGATTCGAGCTGTGGAACTTCCATCTTCACTCAATGGGTTAATCGATCTCACCATCCGTATTGACAACCGGCTAGACCAAGCCGCCAGACGGAGGGGGAGAACCACTCGCACAACCAGTCCCGAGGTTCAGCATCGGCGGCCAGAGGTTGCGGTCAGCCCACCTGGAGATCTGGAACCCATGCAGGTGGGGCGAGCTCGGCTCTCCCGGGAGGAGAGGAACAGGCGGAGATCCCATGGACTGTGTTTATACTGTGGCAGTCCAGAACATCACATCCAGCGCTGCCCAGTAAAAGATCAAGCCCGATAGTAAATCTGAGGCTACTATCGGGTGGGATCTCTGCCAGGAAGACCTCATCTACATCGACACTCCTTCCGGTGAGACTACGGTGGTCTACTCACACACTGGATCAACACGCTTTGGTGGATTCTGGGGCCGAGGGCAGTTTCATGGACTTTAATTTCGCATGTAAGACCAAGATTCCTCTCACCTCTCTCAAACACCCCATTGCACCTTTTGCACTTGATGGACACAAGTTTCCAGTCATCACTCAGACCACCATTCCTGTTTCACTCATCACATCTGGTAACCATACGGAGAAGATTTCATTCCTCATCACAGACTCACCTCAGACTCCCATTGTTCTCGGTCACACTTGGCTCCATAAACACAACCCCAGGATCGATTGGCGTCTCGGATCTGTGGTTAGCTGGAGCGAGGAGTGTCATTTGTCTTGTCTTTTGTCTGCTGGTGTTAATGTTTCTGAGTCTGTGTTTCAGGGGGAAGCAGTGGATTTGACTAACGTGCCCGCGGAGTACCACGACCTGAAGGAGGTGTTCAGTAAGTCGCGGGCTGATTCTCTTCCTCCTCATCGTCCCTATGACTGTGCGATAGAGTTATTGCCAGGTACCTCTCCGCCTAAGGGCAAGTTATATTCCTTGTCTATTCCAGAGACGGCGGCCATGGAGAAATATATATCCAGTTCTCTAGCAACGGGGTTCATTCGCCCTTCCTCTTCTCCAGCGGGGGCGGGGTTCTTTTTTGTGGGAAAGAAGGACGGATCTCTGCGACCTTGTATTGACTACCGAGGGTTGAACAACATAACGGTAAAGAATACTTATCCTTTGCCGCTTATGTCTTCAGCTTTTGAGAGGTTGCAGGGAGCGGCCGTTTTCACTAAATTGGACTTACGTAACGCTTATCATTTGGTCCGCATTAGGGAGGGGGACGAATGGAAGACTGCTTTTAACACCCCTCGTGGCCATTTTGAGTACTGCGTGATGCCTTTCGGTCTATCTAACTCGCCGGCAGTCTTCCAAGCACTCGTTAATGACGTGTTGCGAGACATGGTCGATCAGTTCATATATGTTTACCTGGATGACATATTGATTTTTTCTTTGTCTCTCCAGGAACACGTGCAACACGTACGACGAGTGCTTCTGCGGTTGCTAGAGAATGGATTGTTTGTCAAGGCGGAGAAATGCGTTTTTCATGCACAGTCTGTTTCTTTTCTAGGACACATCATTTCGACTGAGGGTGTTCGCATGGATCCTGAGAAGGTTAAGGCTGTGGTAGATTGGCCATCCCCAGAGTCTCGCAAGGCCCTGCAGAGATTTCTGGGGTTCGCCAATTTTTATCGGCGTTTTATTTGCAATTTCAGCCAACTAGCCGCGCCTCTGACCGCTTTGACCTCCCCTAGTTTGACGTTCAGGTGGTCAGACGCAGCTGAGGCTGCGTTTGCCAAACTGAAAAGCTGCTTTGTTTCAGCTCATATTCTTGTCACCCCTGATCGCTCACGTCAATTCATAGTGGAGGTCGACGCGTCAGAGGTGGGGGTAGGAGCATTGTTATCCCAGCGCGCATCCTCAGACGGAAAGGTTCATCCTTGCGCGTATTATTCTCATCGTTTATCTCCTGCGGAAGTTAACTATGACATTGGCAATCGGGAGTTGTTGGCCGTCAAATTAGCACTGGAGGAGTGGCGTCACTGGCTTGAAGGGTCGGGTGTACCCTTCATTGTATGGACGGACCATAAGAATCTCGAATACATTAGAACTGCTAAAAGACTTAACTCCAGGCAGGCTCGGTGGGCATTGTTTTTCGGTCGTTTCGATTTTACACTTTCTTACCGGCCGGGTTCCAAAAACATCAAACCCGATGCTTTATCCCGTCTTTTTGAGCGTTCCGATCGTACTGCTACTCCCGAGCCCATTTTACCGGAGACCATCATTATCTCCGCGCTCAGATGGGAGGTCGAATCGAAGGTGTTGACTGCCTTAGAAGGGGTAACGCCCCCGGCTCGTTGCCCACCGAACCGTTTATTTGTGCCGGAGGGGTTACGGTCAGACGTTCTCCAGTGGGGTCATTGTTCCAGTGTTGCTTGTCACCCAGGGGTTAGTAGAACTAGATTTCTAGTCAAGCAACGATTTTGGTGGCCTGGTATGGCTCGTGATGTCCACGACTTCGTCTTGGCTTGCTCGGTTTGTGCTGTTGGTAAGACTTCCAATCGACCTCCAGATGGGTTACTCTTACCGCTGTCTGTCCCTTCGAGACCCTGGTCCCACATCTCGCTAGATTTTATTACCGCCCTCCCACCCTCCAAGGGTAATACGGTGATTTTAACCGTAGTGGACCGGTTCTCGAAGGCGGCTCATTTCATCCCCTTGCCCAAATTGCCATCAGCCAAGGAAACAGCGGTAACTGTCATTGACCACGTCTTCCGTATACATGGCCTTCCGACAGACGTGGTTTCTGACAGGGGTCCCCAATTTGTGTCCAAATTCTGGCGAGAGTTTTGTAAATTGTTAGGAGCGACTGTTAGTCTTTCTTCCGGGTTCCATCCCCAGAGCAATGGTCAAACCGAGCGAGCCAATCAGGATGTCGAAAGGGCATTGCGGTGTTTGGCATCCAACAATCCTTCATCCTGGTGTCAACAACTCTCAATTGTGGAGTACGCACACAATTCTCTGCCAGTGTCATCTACGGGCATGTCTCCATTTAAGTGTAGTTTAGGGTACCAACCACCTAATTTTGTTAGTACTGAATCCGAGGTGTCGGTCCCCTCCGCAAACGCACTAGTCCAGAGGTGTCACCGCACCTGGACCAGAGCTCGTAGAGCTCTACTCCAGGCAAGGTCGCGCACCAAGGCTAAGGCCGATCGCCACCGGTCGAAGCCTCCCCGTTACGTCGTCGGTCAAAGAGTGTGGCTTTCAACCCAGAACATTCCGATGCGTTCCGTTTCGAATAAGCTTGCGCCCAAATTTATTGGCCCGTTTTCTGTTACCAAAATCATTAATCCGGTAACAGTGCGTCTTAGCCTTCCTCCTGCGTACAGGAGGGTTCACCCCGTCTTTCATGTGTCCAAAATTAAACCGGTGATTTTTTCCCGTCTTAATCCGCCTGCCCCGGTTCCCCCCCCGCCTCGTATCGTTAATGGGGAAACCACGTATTCGGTCAATCGTATTCTGGACTCTAGACGGAGGGGACGCGGTTTTCAGTACTTGGTGGATTGGGAAGGTTACGGTCCGGAGGAGAGAAGGTGGGTTCCTGCTCGGGACATACTGGATCACCGCCTTATTGATGATTACAATCTTCAGGTAAAGCAGGCTGGGAACGCCAAGGGGCGTTCCTAGGGGAGGGGGTACTGTCACGGTAGGAAATCCTCTGTTTCCTCCGTGTCATGTGTGTGTGTATGTTTGTTTGTTCACTCACCTCTGCCATGTGCTCGTTTGATTAAGTGTTGTCACCTGTGTATGATTGCCTCGCTCCAGCTGATCCTCATCACCCATCAGCTACAAATACTCACCCTGTTCTCTCCCTGTTGTCAGATCCTCATTTCATGTTGCTGCATCACTTGGATTATCGTCTCTCGTCGTCGTGTTGGATTTGTGTTCGTGTTGTCGTCTCCGTGTGAGTGTTTGGTTTGTTCCTGGTTCTATCCACTGGCCATCATCACACTCATCACCGACTTCACCATTCAACACTCTTCACACCACCGTAGACCTTCGTTCACCATTGCCAACATCCTGGACTCAGTCATTCACTCTGTTGTTTCATTATATTTACCATCATTATTAATAAAACTGTGTTGATCGTCTGCGCTTGCCTCCTCCACTTTATTGTATCATATGCTTAAGACGTTTGTGTTGTAATAATGTACAGGGTAACTTCAGATATAAAAACAGAGACTAGTAAAGTGATGTTTTATCATTAAAATCTGATCGCGTACATTGATTTAATGGAATGTTTGAGTATACCAACATGGCGGCGCGGTGGCTTCACAGTTGTGACGTCATGTGCAATCCAGTCATTTATATAGATCAGTGGTTTGGAGTGTCATGTGAACCTATGTGCTTCATGCGTCATGTCAAAATAAATGCCTGCAGCACATGTGTCAAAAGGGTTTATGATAAAAGAGACGCTCACATTCGCAAAACACTCACAAGACACTAACTCCATGCTAAACTCTGCAAACGCAAGCATCTCTTTTATCATAAACTCATTTGAAGCGAATGCAGCACACACACTTATTTATTTATTTATTATTGTAAGTGCAAAACTTACAGCAGATAGTTAAGCAGAACACTAAACAACAAAAACAAAACAGACGACAAAAACAAAACAACAATTGTGATGATGGTATTGTTCTGAGCAATGATAATAAGCAAAATAATAATAATTAATTAAACTGATGATAATAATACAAATGATGATATTGTTATGAAGCAAAATAATAATAAAAATAATAATTATAAAACAAAATAATAATAATAAATTAAACAGATAATAATACATATTTGTGTAATAATAATTATTATAATATGTTTCATTTCATTTCATTTATTCATTTATAGAGCACATTTCCAACAACGGGAAGTTGAACCAAAGTGCTATACACCCATACAACAATAAATAAATAAAAAACATCATAAAACAGCACATTATAATAAAACATCACAAAGTAATATACAAGAAAAGCACACATATAGAAGTCAACGATCTCAATTCACAGATTTTACACTTAAGAGGTGAATTTTTAGGTAGTTTTTAAAAGACCCTAATGTGGGGGCAGATCTAATATGGAGTGGAAGACTATTCCAGAGCTAAGGGACCTAGGGGGCCTAGGGGGCTCATACACCTTAAGAAGTACAGAAAGATAAGAGGGAGTTACACCATTTAAACACTTATAAACAAAGCAAAGAAGTTTAAAATCGACTCTCAATGAAATAGGAAGCCAGCCGAGAGAATCTAAAATAGATATTATGTAATAATACTATGTACAATAATGGTAGTAATGGCAATAATAATTCTAGGGATTGTTATGATTACAGGAATATTTGTATGCCCATAGTAATAACTTACTAATAATTAAAATAATGATTATTATTTATAGTAATAATAGTAACAATACTGACAACAACAAATATAATATTATATAAAAGTATGGTGATGATATTAATATTTTGTAAAAACGGCAACAGTATCAATAATAACAACAACATCAGCAAATATACTCAACACATACCACGCCATACCACACACACTTATTTTTAAAAGACGAACACATATTTTGACACTAAGTACAAGTTATGACGTGCTTTACATTGTGCGCCCTCAAAAACAAAGTCACCGGCCGCCACTGGCAGTCTATAGATGATTTATGCAGCAACAACATACATAAACAGCTTTTGTGGACTAAACACAACTTTTGGTAGACTTCCAAATAAAATCAATAACAACTGAGTTCTTTTACTTCTGATAACAATGGAAATAAATGACAAGTAAATTACCTTCTTTAAGATATCAAATCTAATGCATATCAACTGTTACACTTAGCTAACGTTACTGTGTAAAGTCAGAAAGAGGTCCTTAAATTCTTAACCACTAGCCAGACTGATAAATAAATGCAGACTGGAAGTTCACTTCAGTTCAGGCAAGTAACCGCGACAGTGCAATGAAACCGTTAGGAAGTTTTCTTTCCTAATTTGAAGGGGACCAAAGATTTCACCAGGATAAAGTAAACACTGTCTGCGAGCGAGCAATCCTGGGCCTGCAGTTGCTATCACCTTAGACAGTGATGTTAAAGGATGTTTTTTTTTAAGATGCTAAATAAATATTGGTGTCCCCAAAGTGCTTATGTAAAGTTTACCACACAGATCATTTATTATAGTATGTACAAATTGCCACTTTGTAGGTGTGAGCAAAAATGTGTGGTTTAAAATGCAAATGAGCTGATGAAATGCAAACACTGATCGCAGTGATGGTGGTTTGTTGCAACTGAAACTCAATTGTGCTGTCAATTATTTTTTTCTTTCTCTCTGGTTGAATAGTGCAGATTATTGTAATGAGTCTTGTTACCTACGTCACAAAACAGGTGAAATCTGAACGACCTATTTTTTCACATGCTTGCAAAGAATGGTTTACCAAAACTAAGTTACTGGGTTTTTCTTTTTCACATTTTAGCACTTAAACATGAAAAAGTCAGATTTTACAATAACGTGACCATAAGTGACCATCCGAACCTAATACTGTACGTTCACAAGCCTGTTTTATGAGGTAAACATCTTTTGATCCTAAACATTTTACAACAGAATTACATTTACATTTAGTTATTTAGCACAGTGTTTCCCCAATCCTGTTCCTCGAGGCCCCCCTGCCAGAAAGTTTTAGATGTCCTCCCATTCAAAACACCTGATTTAATTTATCAGCCTACTTCTAAAATGGTAAACATGTCTCCCTAATGAGCTGGTGAGTTAAATCAGGTGTGTCCAATAAGGAGACATCTAAAACTTTCTGTCAGGGGGGCCTCGAGGAACAGGATTGGGAACCAGACGCTTCTGTCCAAAGCAACTTACAAATGAGGTAAACAATAGAAGCAATTATAGCAACGCAAGAACAGCAATACATAAGTGCACTGTCTCATCAAGTTCAACACAGAATACATAACCAAGGGTGTTTTTTTTAAGAATGTACAGATAAAGAGAAAGGAAAAATAGAGAAAGATAGTAAGTCCTGTATTAGGAAGTGAGGTAATGGGTTTTTAGCCAATTCTTAAAGATGGCTACAGAGTCAGCAGATCGCGTCGTGACCGGTAGATCATTCCACAGTTGTGGAACAGCTCCACAGAAGGTACGCGGTAATGTTTTTTCCCCTTTTTGGGAGTGCACCAAGCCGTCGCTCGGTGGCAGAGCACTGGGATCGAGAGGGTACATAAGGCTCTATAAGTAAGTAAAGGAAAGGGGGTGTTGACCCAGTGGAGGTTTTAAATGTCAAAAGCAGAGCTTTAAATTTAATGCAAGCTGCTATAGGAAGCCAGTGTAACTTGACAAAGAGAGAAGTGACATGCACCCTCTTTGGCTCATTGAAGACCACTCTTGCCGCTGCGTTCTGAATCATCTGTAGGGTTTGGTTGTGCAGGCTGGAATTCCAGCCAGTAGCACATTGCAGTAGTCCAGCCTGGACAGGACAAGAGCTTGGACTAGGACCTGCGTAGCGTGCTCATTTAAGGACAGGTCTAATTTTCCTAATATTGTAGAGAGGGAGCGGTGCTGGCAACATGCTCCGTGAAGCTCAGCTGATCATCAATGACCACTCCCAGGTTTTTGGTTGTCCTGGAAGGCGTGATGGTCGAGGAACCTAGCTGCATGGAAAGGTTGTGCTGAATCTACAGCATTCCAGAGGCTACAAGCATCTGTCTCTATTGGTCATAGCTTAGGAAAGTCACCAGTGAATCAATCAACACGTCAGAACATCATTCATCTGCTGCATGTGACATTTACGGCTAATGTGATTGGCTCCAAAAAAGAAAAAAGAAAGATGACAGAATGCGGGTCAAACACCCTTCCAGCTGTTTAAGCTGAATGTCAATGTTAACGGATGGCTCTCTGCAGGTATTATAAACCTCCATGGTTTTTATGACTCCAGGTATTTTCTCTGAACACGGTTTTTATTTTGAGTTTAGCGGATGGTGTGGATTAAAATGTATTAAATGTCTTTAGGTTAGAACCTGATGATTGTAGGCCTTTTGGCAGAACAGAAACCTTTTCTATGTATTTTTTGAACTGCATATTGTTCACATTCATTTCTTGACATATGGTATGTCTGTAAGAATCAAACGAACAGACTATACGGCATTCATAGTAATGAAGGTTTCTCGCTTATATTTTTTATTTTAATTTCCAAAAAAGTCAATTCAATCTGTCAAATAAAGTCAACAAATGTAGACTGTTTAGTGCTGTTCAAGCATTACCTCATGAACCTGTCATGTCAAAGTATTCAAATGAAGAAATACAGCTGCTCTCTCCTTTAAAAGGATCATATTATTTTCACAAACTTTCTTCATTAGCTCCAGAATGCAGGCATCTTTATTGTAATAAAATAAATAATTTAAGAAGAACAAGAATTTATTCTTGAACACAAAAAGAAAGAAAAAATACAACTGTTTAGGATTCTGAAAACCTTCTGAAAGTTATCATTGCAGTAAAGTTGCTCTGTGGCAAGGACAGAGATCATGTGAAATCAAAAGTTATTATACTTGGATTTTTACTGGATGATCAACAGTTATGCAGGGTACACACCAAAAGATAATCGGGCTGATTTTGGGCGATTTTCCCCTTCTGACAATAATGTCTTCATTTGAACAACTTTAAAGGCGAATTTCTCAATATTTCGATTTTTGCACCCTCGGATGTTTATTGTCTTATCCTAACAATCTCAATTTCAATTGAACCCTAATAACTGGCTTTGTGGTCATTATTAACTCATCTTTCTCTTGAGATTTATATTGATCTTACTTCCCAAAACCTGGGGCCATTCATTAAAACATTCCTGTAAAATATAAACCACCTAAAATCATCCCATCATTCATGCTGTACTATAGAATCACATATAGTAAATGCTTTATGCTTTTAATCAGCCTACAGCTCCCTATTCATGTTGACTGTTTATGCTTTTATCAAACAGGTACGGCTCTCCTGATTTTGCCAAGTTGTTGATGTCATCAATGCAACATAGTGTTGACACAAGGACAACATTTTTAAAAATAAATTCACCCCAACCATAACTATAACTGAACCCTTAAATCAGAGAAAATTGATAAGTGGAAAAAATTGTCTAGAAGCAGCTAATCCTGGTTGTAAGCTTAAGCTCCTGAAATCTGATTGGCATAATGTTGCCCTGAGGACATCAACCACTTGGCAAAATCAGGAGGGCTGTACCTGTTTGATAAAGGCATAAACAGAGCAAACAGGTACAATGTATCAAAGTTTAAAGATATTTGTAGCCAGTCAGTACAAAAGACAGTAAATGATGATTGAAAGCATTTGGTAGAGACAGATGTAAATGCTCATTAGAGAGAGTCAAGTCTATTGTATGTATATCTTCCCACAGTAATGACTTCAATTCTATGAATAGACAATTGAACAAAATGTATACAATCACCTAAATTATTATTAGGAACACCTGTTCAATTTCTCATTTATGAAATTATCTAATCAACCTATCACATGGCAGTTGCTTCAGTGCATTTAGGGGTGTGGTCCTGTGGGCGAAAATGCCTTGTTGATGCTAGAGGTCAGAGGTGAATGGACCGACTAATTCAAGCTGATAGAAGAGCAACTTTGACTGATATAACAACTCGTTATAACTGAGGTATGCAGCAAAGCATATGTGAAGCCACAACACGCACAACCTTGAGGCGGATGGGCTTCAACAGCAGAAGACCCCACAAGGTACCACTCATCTCCACTACAAATAGGAAAAAGAGGCTACAATTTGCACGAGCTCACCAAAATTGGACAGTTGAAGACCGGAAAAATGTTGCCTGGTCTGATTCTTGGCCTGGTCTGAGTCTTAATTTCTGTTGAGACATTCAAATGGTAAAGTCAGAATTTGGCGTAAACAGAATGAGAACATGGATCCATCATGTCTTGTTACCACTGTGCAGGCTGGTGGTGTAATGGTGTGGGGGATGTTTTCTTGGCAAACTTTAGGCCCCTTAGTGCCAATTGGGCATCGTTTTAATGCCACGGCCTACCTGAGCATTGTTTCTGACCATGTCCATCCCTTTATGACCACCATGTACCCATCCTCTGATGGCTACTTCCAGCAGGATAATGCCCCATGTCACAAAGTTCGAATCATTTCAAATTGGTTTCTTGAACTTGACAATGAGTTCACTGTACTAAAATGGCCCCCACAGTCACCAGATCTCAACCCAATAGAGCATCTTTGGGATGTGGTGAAACGGGAGCTTCGTGCCCTGGATGTGCATCCCACAAATCTCCATCAACTGCAAGATGCTATCCTATCAATATGGGCCAACATTTCTAAAGAATGCTTTCAGCACCTTGTTGAATCAATTTCACATAGAATTAAGGCAGTTCTGAAGGTGAAAGGGGGTCAAACACAGTATTAGTATGGTGTTCCTAATAATCCTTTAGCTGAGTGTACATCTAATGCACCGTAAGTCAGTTTAAATAAAACCATCTTTCAAATACAAAACATAAATGTAATCTGTGTATCTTAAAGGGTTATAATGACCCCTTCCTCTTTTAACTTGTGTCTATCACATAATTGTTTTAAAACACGCACATTTGTGCTGCACGTCCCATATTAGGGAAAATGCTCCCCATTTTTTATCAGGGTTTGGTTTTTAATTTTCATGTTAAGAAAATGGGGGGGGGGCACTTGACTTCACCACATGGCCGTCGCAAGTATCAACAGGCGTATGACATCAAAGTACAGCGAGAGCGATTCAAAAGCAGAATAATTTGTATGATTTCTCAAATGGTTCATGTGGCGACACATGAAGGTGAACGTGCAAATTTTAAGCCTGATTGGTTGAGACGAAAGCAGGGTACGCTGCATTCATACACGCACTTTTCTATACGTCTGCACTCAGCTACCTTGAAAAATCTAGATCACAGATTGAGACTTTGAGTGAGTTCAGTAATGTGCTGAATTGCTGAATTCATAATGATGAAACTTAGCGTTGTTAAAAAGTGAAATGTTGTTTCTTTAGTTTTGGGAGGTTACATAATAAGCCGATCCTGCATGGGAGCTAACAGCACTCTCATCTCTGAAGTGGATCAGGTTTGGGCTTATTGTTCGGCAACTCTTTCGCATTCAAAAAAGGCATTCGTGCTTTGGATATAATGAGAATCAGAATCCCTGCATATGCTTTTTTACATGTCATTGTCATGCTGAGAGCACTGGGAGAGTATCGCTTTCATTATTTAAAGTGACATGCATCTCGCCTGATGGATTTATCATGTTTTATCCTTAGAGATATGGATTGGATGTCCGTTTAGTTTCACATATGGATAGGTTTGATAGAGTCGGCTGTAATGAAAACACAGGTCTTTTATATTCTTAGACATGGGTTGTTTTTTACATTCATCGTAATTAATTTATTCAAAGGGCTGTGTGTGTTATTTGTTCAAAGCACAAATAACACACACAGCACTGTTTTTATGGACTTTTCTGTTGTCAGAACTGTGCATTTAGTTTAATTAGAAAGTTTAACAATTAAATGAGTTCAAATTAATTTCTTTACAGTTCTATCAGTTCTTTGCAAACTTTTTAATTTCATCATCATTTTTTTTATTAGTGATGTTTAAGATACAATTTGTAGAATCCGCCACGAGGGCGCACAATCAAAATAATAACAAGATGTTGTAGATTACTGATGCTCGGAAGCAGTGTGAAATGATGGGATTTGTTGTCTTTAAAGGTCCCATTTTTCTGTGTTTTTGAAGCTTTGATTGTGTTTACAGTGCGCAATATAACATGTGTTCATGTTTTACGTGTAAAAAACGCAGTATTTTTCACACAATTTACTTATCTGTATAGCGCTTTTTTCACTGTCCTAAAAACTATTTTTAAAAGTCCTAAACATGGTTGGACCTGCCGAACAGGTTGAGCACTTTTATGTTAAGCAAAGAGGCTGCACAGTTTGACCAGCGGGAAGCGGACGCACATCACGCCGCCAGACGGGGTTGCTTTATAACTCGCAATGTATAACTATTATCAGACCGGCCACCGGGAAATATCCCGACCCTCCCGATGGCCACTCCGCCACTGGTCATCACATCAAAGGGTCATGTATGATGTATGTAAAACTACCGCTCCAGTGTTTACAAGTGGAATGATATTGTTGTGTTATTGTTTTAAAATGGTCTCCAAGTGTACGTTTCACATATTTAAAGAGACACAAGGCAGCATTTTTATGTTAATAAATCATCTTCGTAAGTCGGTATATGGTTAAATGACTCATTACATGACGAATGAAGACTCTCTAGCCCGCCTCTACCGTCTGTAGGAAGAATACCCCACTTGCAAGTTCACTGTATCCGACCCGGTGTCCCTCAGTCGTGTAAAGTCTCAGATATAGAAAGCATTTACTCCCAGACACTAGGGGGAGCTAGTAGAGAAATAATACTCAGACTTGCCTTGTGTGCCTTTAACGCGTGACCTATCGACATGATAACACATTATGTGAGGTCGCACTGGCACGTCACACGGTTAGTGCAAGATGAGAAGTTGTTGTTTAAAAGAGCATATATTTTTTACATTTCTTGCCAAAAATGACCAAATAGACCCTTATGCCTAGATTGGGATCATTTACAGCCCTGTGAAGCTGTATTGAAACTATAAACTGTTGGGGTCCAATAAAGTCTATTACAGTATATGGAGAAACATCCTATAATGTATTCCTCAAAAATGTATTTCTTCTGGACTGAACAAAGAAAGACGTAAACATCTTGGATAACATGGGGTAAGTAAATTATCGGGAATATTTTTTAAGAAAGTGGAGTAATCCTTTAAAACACATTATTATTTGATAATATTTGCATGTAAATCCTGCACCTAATACATATGATACATATTATACAGATGATACATATTATCCATATTTTACGTTTATTAAGCAAATAAACAGTGGCTGTGTAAAAAATTATAAAATTTGTTTAAAAAAATCCTACATAGTATAGCTAAAATCAATACTATGTTGTGCATTTTCAGAGTGAGCTCTCTTTATTTTGGCAAGGAGGCAACTACATAAAAGACCCTAGCAACCACACAGCATTTCCCTGGCAACCCCACAGGAAACCATAGCAACAGCATAGCAACATCCCAGCCACCACCCACCCCAGAGAGTTTTGTGCACACATGCAGCATTTTCCTCTGAAACAGTAGTTCATTTTATTGTGTTCACTGACTTTCTTTTAAGAGCTTTTCAAACATAATATTTAATACATGATGAAAGCAAAGAAGCAAGATTCCTGTGTGATGATTACCTGGCTCTGTTGTCAATTACATGTAAATGAATTAGATTTGTGTGTAACCTAAGTGAAATATAACCTCATAACCGTAACACTGGCGAGCTTCTCCAGCACAGAGAAGTTCAGTTTCCCACCTCAGGGAACGAAATGATTAAAAGTTTGGAATACAAGCAGGTGAGTAATGCAGATGAAGTCTTGTTAAACCGAAGACATTTTGTTTTTGCCAACTCTGGAAAGCTAAATCTTAATCCAAAGGAAATCCAATCTGTTTAACTCCCACTACAACGCTGTTCCCAATGCAGGACGGCTATAATCAATCGTTATGTCATGTGTCAGGCTATCAAATAGCCGTTCTTTGGCTTGAACACCGCAAGCCACAAACAAAATGGTGAACAACATAATTGCATAATGAATCTTGAAGTACTCTGCCAAGAGTTAACTAGTCCTTAGTACGAGCAAACCTACACCGTGATTACAGCGCATTTCATTCCAGCCATAATAACATTTCATTACCGCACAATCCTGAATCAAGACCTCTGTTTACATGAGAGATGAGACTGTCATCGAGGAGAAATAATAACTGACATAAAGAAAACTGGGCTCGTGTTGGAGATAGCGTTTGAGAGTTAGCAATAATATCTCCCCTGATGGGAGGACAGAAAATGCCTTTTGACAGCTATGAAATAAAGTAAAGCCCTGCCTGCTGCGAGCAAGTATTTATCTATAAAGCCTCACATTTTGATGCCACGAAGTTTAAAAAATGATGACAAGCTTTCTCTTATCCTATACCTTGAACAAAATATAATTTCATGCTGTATTAACTGTATTGACCTGCCGGAGGAGCAGAATAATCTATGTGCATACCGTACTTCTGTGGGCTGCCAGATCTTCATTCAGTCTCTCTGTCTGCCCTCGATGTGAATGTGTGGTTGTGTAAATCTTACAAAACATTTACAAAACACAAGATCTAGGACGTTGAAAACAAGGCTTAACCATTGAAATGGTTTGTGTCCTGATTGTTGACAATTCTCATTACTGTGATGTATCTAAATATTTTACTTGATTTTCTTTATATTCTCATTGATATGAGCCATTAATCTTAATTTTGTTTTTATCGAATCTCATCAGATTCTCATATATTACAAAAATGACTGTAGTGCAATGATTTTGTATGAATAAATAGAATTGAAACTAGTTCAGCAAACACTACTTTAATAAATACTTTTACAAGTATCATTATTATGAGTTTGGACTGATGCAAAATGATCACAATGCAAAGAAAACTTAAAAGGGAGATTCATTTTCTTTAGCAAAATATCCCTCATTTTTTTAGATCTACAGATTTTTCCCACGTGAATTAGATTTAAATGTAAGTGTGAGTGGTGCTTCATCGTGCTTGTCAGGTAATGATATTCATTTACAAAGGCCTTTGGTCTTACTTGTTGTTATGTGGTTGCTAGGCTGTTCTATTTAGTTGCTAGGAAGTTGCTAGCATTTTAAGTGCTTGTTAACTTGTTGCTATGTGGTTGCTAGTGTCAAATGTGGTCTGTGTTCATCAGGGCCGGCGTCAAGGGGGGGCATTCGCGGGCAGTGCCCCCCCCGAACAGGTTGGTGTGCCCCCTTACAAAGCTTTTTATTACTTTAATATATATCAAGAATAATTAAAATAAATTAAACATTGAATGTTTCATGACTTGTAATGTAATCAAATGAGGAAAATGTAGTTGATATATGTTTTCTTTAATTAAAATAGACCAGTTTCTCTGATTGGATGTATTGCCGCGTCTCACCCGTCTTACGTCTTTAGCATATTTGTGACTTGATACTAGCAACGTGTTTTTTCCCGGCATTTTATGGATCGTGTAAAATATGGATATTAGAACATTTAGAACGAACCAGCACCGCCTGCTTCATCTTCATGCAAACACAGACTGGCTCAAACTCAGAGACTCGAGGTCGAGGTGGAATTTACAAATCTACAGGACACTGTTTTAAGGTAGTTTAATGTTCTTACGGCGCATTCACACGGGGCGTAAGCGTTAACGCTTAACAGAAAGCTTGTCTGAAGCGTGGCCAACAGCCAATCACAGTGGCCGCTACACATGCTCCGTTCTTCCATAAACGTAATTGGCTGGCTCTGTATAGGTAATTTGCATAAGGCGATCTGATTGGCTGACGCACGCGTTGCCGCTTGAAAAGTTGAAAAATGTTCAACTTCGGCCGCGAGCAACGGGACTGACGCGGCGCCGACGGATCCACAATTCAGTTCGGCAACGCATGACGTCACCCATTAAAAGTGAATGGGAAGCGTTAACGCTGACGCCCCGTGTGAATGCGCCGTTACACGCCGTCTTCAGCTGTTTTAAAGGTAAGTTAGCGTTGTTTTAAATTACGTAAGCTTAAATGTGAAGTGTGGCTATAGACCGTTAACAGCATTACGACGTGATTATGGTAAAGCGGCTTTTTTAAAGCTAGGACGCGGTGTGCGCTGCGCTATGAAACCCATTCATTTCAATGGCTTGCGCCGCGCGAGGGCGGTTTGTTGTTGCGTCGAGCCAAGCGCGAGCGCAGCGGAGCTCAGCTTGCTCACGCCGCGGTCGAAGTTCAATAGTTTTGCGCATAGTTTGTGGTCTTTTGCACTTTATACGGGAAATGAGCTGACAGTCTGTACTAATTGTATGAGTGTGTGCTTGCTGTATTTGTTGTTTTAATGTCTTGTTTTTGCAAGTTATTGTTGCTATTGCGTGCCCCCCGTTGGAAGCCGAGTGCCCCCCTGTTAGTTATGGTCTGGCGCCGTCTCTGATGTTCATGTTAAATGATTGCTTATGGCCCTGATGGCTATATTCACTAGCTAACAAAGCATAACAAGAATAAAAGAAAGCAGAAGTATACCTTGTAACGAATACACTGGTTGCATGCAAGATTAAATCTTCTTGTTGTGTATTTTCAATAAACGAATCATCCTTAGGAAATTAAAAACCATAGTTCATTTCTTTATTGAAATGAGTGTTTTTATTTATACTATCGAAAAACCACGGAAGGCACAGGAAAAGGGTGTGGTCTACGGGAAAGGTGAAGAAAGAACAGGTGAGCGGAAAGAGAGAGAGCGCAGTGGTAATTGCGGCGACGTGTTCTGTGTGAGGAATCCTCATTTCCCGTTTGGATTTTCATCTATCTACGTCTCAAGTTTGTGGATATTGTTTCCTGAAGTTTCGAATTAAATTCTTTAACTTCAAAACATATGTACACAATTCAGGTTAAAAAAAAATACAAATCACCAACAAAAATGCAGTTTGTTCAAGTTCATATTGAAGTTCAAACATAAACGCAAATGTTCAGTTCAACTTTTCAACATGTTTGTAAGTTCAAACATAAACGCGAATGTTCAGTTCGAGCCCCACGTTGGGCGTCATTCTGTAGCGTGGTCACCTTTAAGTGGTTTAGTTGGGCACCAGACAGTTAAAGCTGTCACAAATAGCAGTAAATAAAATAAACATGCTGGTTTAAATAACATTTAACACATTTAAAACACCGTTTGAACTTAATGATGTCCAGGTTATTTTACAAGTCATTAATAATGAAAAAATAATGAATAAGGACAGAATTCAAATATTTGGGTGAAATATTCCTTCATGAGACAGCTTTCAGAATATTTATATAGCATCTAAACTATTCCCCCATAGTTTAAAGCTGTCCTAATATTTCGGTATATAATTACCAAATGAAAAATAAAATAAAGCATGTTTTGTCATATACAGTACTTTGACATTTTAGTTGTTATGTAAAATGTACACAGTGTTAAAGTTAATAGGTTGGAGCCTATGCCAGCATTTTAGGCCACAAGTAGGGTACACCCTGTACAAATGATCAGTGCATCACAGACACAAACACTCACACCCAAACATCTAGGGGCAATTTAGGGACTTGAATTGACCTCATCTGAATGTTTCTACATTAATAGAAGCAGGGGAAAACACAGAGAAATCTACATAAGTAGTAAAATACAGCAGCAATGAATAAACTTTACAAGCGGGCGTATTAATAATATAACGTATAGAAGAGGGTGCCAATGTCACAAGTTAAGCCAATGTCGGCAGACTCCCCGGGGTTGAAAAACCCTCTAGGAGGAAAAACCTCCAGACTTTTTTAGCCAGGCGGTAAAAAAGTTCTAGGAGGAAAACACACACACACACACACACATATATATTCGATACAGTCAACCACCAAATTTTACTGTCTCAACTGGAGAACTGTGTGGGTATTAAGGGGCTAGTCCTTGCATGGATTAGGTCCTATTTGGAAGGCAGACGTTTTTCAGTTCAGGTTAGTGATGCTGTGTGATCTTCAGCTCCTCTGTCATGTGGAGTTCCTCAAGGGTCTGTCCTTGGGCCGCTACTTTTTTCTATCTACCTGCTGCCTCTTGGGTCAATCTTCAGAAGTTACAATGTTTCGTTCCATTTTTATGCTGACGACTGCCAAATATATGCTAAACTTATGCAAAACTAAGCTTGTGACTCAGCTGCTACGGTTTCTGTTGCCCTGCCCTGGGTTAGCTCGGTGGTTACAAACCTGGGATACAAGTTGGACGGTTGTTTAAAACTTGATGACCAGATTAGTGCTGTGGTGAAGACTAGCTTCTTCCAACTGAGGCAATTAGTCAAAGTAAAACCGTTTTTATCTCGGCATGATTTTAAAATTGTAATCCATGCTTTTATTACCACTTGTTTAGATTATTGCAATGCACTTTATACTGGCTTTAGCAAATCACTTATGGCACGATTACAACTAGTTCAAAATGCAGCTTCAAGTCTTTTAACTGGAACTCGAAAATTTGACCATATTTCACCCATCCTCCACTGGCTCCCTGTGCACGTTCGCACTGTTTTTAAAGTTCTTTTATTTGTTTTTAAACATTTGCACGGCCTGGCCCCCAGTACCTGTCTGATCTGCTCGTGCTTTACACCCCCTTTCGTTCACTTCAATCGGCTGACCAGGCACTGCTGGTCGCCCGAAGACTAAACGTAAATCCAGAGGTGACCGTGCGTTTGCTGTGGCAGCTTCAAGACTCTGGAATGAGCTGCCTTTTGCACATCAGACTGACTGAGTCTCTTCTTGTTTTTAAATCCCGTCTTAAAACTCATTTATTTTCTTTGGCTTTTAACTCAGTTTGAGGGTTGATTTTTTTCAGTTGTGTATTAATGCTGTATTTATTTTTATTGTTTTACTGTGCGCTTTAGTTTTTTTGTTCAACATAACAATATAAAAAACATGAATGTTTTGTTTAATGTTATTTGATCATGTGTAAGTCACACTATTATATACTGTACCACTTTTTACAATAAATAAATAATACATTTTTGCTTCTTTCATGTTAAACTATTGATAATAAATAATAATAAGGAATAATAAGATGGTAGAGGTCTAACTTCAAAAAATAAACGATTGTAGGCTACTGTAAGATGCCCTGGGTCACTAAAGACACAAGGTATGCATTTGAGGGTTAAAGTAGTGATGGATTGCTCTACTAACAGTTATGAACAACACAAAAAATATCCACCAAAATACAGAATCTCAGCATCATGCTTTTCAATTAGGTCTGAGGTGAGATGCTGGCGTGTTGTCTCAATGAAGTTACTGTCAGCTATGAGTGACACTCTTTGGTCTGAATGGGCTCGTTCGACCGCCTCAGTGCTGTAGAGATGGGCAATGAGAGATGATTTATTGATGCTGTCCTTATGTATGTGGATGCACACAGAGCATGAACAGAAGCTAGAGCAGCAGGGTTGGAACCCTCTGTGAAACCATTTTCCAGCAATTAAACTGTACAGGTACATCATGGCCATTGGCCATGGACTGGGAAAAAAGGGCAGGGGACTTTTCAAAAGGTGACATTGAGATGCTTTAAACTAATTTAAACAAATAAATAAATATGTTCTTTTCTTTTGGAAGAGGCTATTTACACTAAGTACAAATATGAAGATATTTTCTATTTACACTAAGTGACAATAGGCCCTATTATACACCCGGTGCAATGCGGACCAAATACTGGTCTAAAGTCAATCGCACAGTATTATTATTTTTTGTTATTTAAAGAGCATGTACGTAATATGTGCCTATAAACCGAATGACAATGCAAATACACTTTGCCTAATACACACATGGATGCGCAGCAGCACGCAAACTTTTTTAAATGACGACAAATTAAAGGACTAAAATGTAGCCTGGTAAGTAACCTGATTTGCTTTAAAAGTGCAAATATTGGATTCATTATTATTATTGTTTTTTTATTGCTACCCAAAATGTATTATATTTGATGACTTTCTACCTGTGGATATGGTGAGATGGAAACCATTTTTAAGTAATACGTTTATTAAAACACTCCCAGCGCTCTTCAAGGTGATGAAACATTTCAGCTCTAGCTTCTTTCCATCCTGTTTGTTACAAATAAAATATTTTTAGAGTGCAAACGCTTTTTGCATATTTGTAAATAATTCTTGTGAAATACTTTTTAAGATTATCGTGATTATGCATCATACTTTATCAGCAATTATGCTGATTTTACTTATTACTCCAAGACTGAAAAACTACTTTTAAAATAAACCAAAGCTTTGATTACAAAAATACTTTTTTATAAATAAATAAAATACATTGCAATTTTTTAACATTAATCTGAAACTGGTGGTCTTCTTCCTCTGCTTACAGTTTATTTGCTTACAAACTCTGCCATGTAAATAGGGAATCTGCCTTGCAATTTTGCAATTTTACTCATTAAAGATGCAGTTTGTATTATATGCGCCGCTAGATGGCGCCAGATCAAACAACAACAATGATGTTGTTTACTGACGCTCTGAAGCAGCGTGGAATTATGGGATTTGTAGTCTTTAACTCAACCGCTGATGGCCATCAATCAGACGAGAACAAGAAATCACGTTGATGGATAAGGTAATCAAGTCTTATAAATGTTGCGTTTGATGACATAGTTTATTTCATTATGTAAGTTTATATGTGATGTTAAAAACAAAATTTTCAGTCATTGATATTACAGTATTAGTCCAAATTCGATGGTAAACACAGCACAGAATTAAGTTTTCAACTTACAATCTACAATGATTTTTCACATAATGTATTGACAGTACAAATCTTATTGTGAAGTGTCTTAAAATGACCATTTATATTGCTGTACAATACCTTTGATGTGCATATCGTCCGCGGGAAGACGCGCTGATTACAATCGACACACTAATGTTGTGATCAATATAATAGCATACGTTTTTGAAGGGTTACGAATCAAAACAACTCACCCATCGCGTAAAACACAAGCAGGATCAGAATTTCGGTCTAGTTAAATGTTGTCGTGAAGCTCTCTCCATTCAGATAATGCAACACCAAATTGATCCTCCCTCGTTTTGTTCCAAACTCTTCTTGGGTCGTTTGGTTGGCCCGTACGCTAACAAGAGCTGACACAACCAGCGGCAGACGGTAAAGAGTTATCCATAAGTCCATAAGCAAGTGCATAGTTCCGCATTTGTCCACGACACTGGCTGCGTCCGAAAACTCAAGGCTGTGAGGACTTGTTGCCTCGCTGCCTCACTTCGGAGGCCTGAAGGCAGCTCAGAGAAAGGCTTTCCGACGCACTTTAAAGGCAGTGTGTTTGAAATATGAACAGAGAGCGCCTTTGTGATAACTAATCACATATTTGAAAACTACAATACTAATTTCTCGCTAGAAATCCAATTAAAATGTGTAAAAAGTGAAAATATACGTTTATTTACACTAAATTTGTGCTCCAGTCGCTTCCTTGGCCGCCATTTTATTTTTTCGAACTCGACCAGTGTTGTCATGTGGGTTACGTCAGTAAAGGCGGTGACAAAGGGTCACATGGATATTAACGTCATTGACAGGAGACTGCACTGCCCCGTGTCAATGTTTTGAATGGAAATTTTCTCACGATTTACAAGTAGTTGAAAACATTACAGATATTGATAGTAATCAGCTGGACAAAATATATAACACTGGCCTAGTGGTTTTTGGAAATTTTACTGCAAATATCTTACAAATTGCACCTTTAAGAGAATAGGGACAATTCTATAAGATCATGTGTTAGGCGCGCTGAACATTTTTCCATCATTAAACTAGCAAAAGTCAATTTGGACATTTATTTGCACCTCAGTATTTTTGTAGATTACTAAGATGCAATAATAAAGAGTGCCACTGATTATATTTATTAAAATGATTAAATAGATGCTTATTGGGAGAATACAAGCCCTCCTGCACGGTCCCCTAACCCTTCTCAATACATACTTTAATTCTTTGTTAATGTCACGGCCAGGGGCTGGCTGTTCTAGGCTAAAGCCACGCCCCTTCTCAACTTCCACCTCGAGGAGGTCCCCAAAGCCAACCCAATGACCAAACAACACGAGAACAGGTAAGTATAAAACAATCTTTATTGAATTTAAATATTTAAAATGTCTTGGGGAATGGGGAAAGGGGGATTAAAACTAAATCTAGCTCTGCCCTCCAGGTGGGCCTCAGCCGGGGGATGACGGGAAGCAAGGGGCCAACGGGGGTCCGGGACGTGGGACTCAGGCTCCGGCCTGGCCTTAACAATCCGTGGTGCGCTCCTCCTTCCTCCTGGAGGCAGAATCAGAACCAGTATGAGTGTGGGGGATTATTATATTGGTCACGTACCTGAATCTTCCTCGGGGAGGCTCTCCCTTGTAGTTACACAATTTTCGTCAGGTTACTCACTACTCCTTTCCTTCTCTCCACAGGTATCGACTTGGACACAGAAGCACAGTTAGTTTGCTTTAAGATGGCTCTCACCTCTCGACTGGACTCAGCGTACCGTAAGTACAGGTTTCTTTGCTCTCTCCTCGGGTTATTCACTCGCTCTCCTCTTCTCTCTACAGGTTGTTCCCCACAGATCTACCGGATACATTGCATGCTCCGTCTCTATGGATCGACAGCTTAAGAGGTTAATCGGCACACAGGCAGCAGTGGCGGACTTACAGCAGTCGGCACGACGTGCGATGGGGTAGGTAGTTCTTAGGTGGCGTCGGGGGCAAACCCTCACGACCGCTCGATGGTGGCAGAGGGGTGGAATATCCCAACGTCTCACCGAGCCGAGCGCTACCCTTTCCTCATTACCGTCAGGCGTTCGAACTCTGGACAGGGGCGCCCCTTTGTAGAGGCCACGGGACGATGGACTTACGTCACCTCTCTCTCTGCAACAACAATGTTTATGCAATCGAAAACGTCAATAATAATAGCCCCAAATCGTACTCACACCTCTGCCGTTTCCTCGGCTCTTCACCGCCACTCTTCACATCCGCCCGATGTCTAGACGGGGGAAAATCGTTTCTGGGCACCGTACTATTTCTGGAGGCCCGAAGCACACTCACAACGTATGCTGTACTGAACAGAGCTAAAGCCAGCAGCCTCCTTGTCTTCTCTCGACGAAGTGCGTGAAGGCGGGGGTTAATCTGACAAGACACAGAGCAATACACCGCAACCCACAGCAATATACAGCACCACGTCAAAAATGAAGGTTTCCACAGCACAAAGACTCACCCACCACTCCAAGTGTACGAAAAAGACGCCCGTCTTCCTTTACTTCGCTTAGTTCAGATTTGGCGATGGAAATATGCGGCCCAGCTAGTGGTGTCGTTGTTGTGTCTGCTTCGGTAAGTATTTCCTCGGCTCACCCACCGCGCTCTGTTAGGGGTAGGGCCGTCCTCCTTCTCCTGGAGGGAGTTAACATAAGCCAGGTTAATACACAAGATACTTTCAGCTAGATCTAGGTACTCACAGCGATGCCGTCTTAAATCCCCTTTTTTCACTTCATCTCAATCCGTCATGTGTTCGTTCTCCTCACAACCTTTAAGGTTCGCGATGACTTCACAATCAACAGTTCCAGCCCAAAAGGTCTGGTGCAGTGCTCCTTTAACTATCACCGCTCCGTCCTCTTTTCGCCTGTCTTGGCTGCCGCACTCTTTCCTCGCGCTATAAGCGCCCCCGTGGATCAACGGCGCCCTCCGGCTCCTCTAAGGACGGAGCGTGTGATTTTCTGCCCTAGGCAACCATGGAGCTCGTGCCCAAAACAACTCTTCAGTGTAACACCAACAACCAGCCGGGTGCAGTGCTCCTTTAACTCTCTCTCACAGCTCCGTCCTCTTTTGCCTCTCTTGGCTGCCGTACTCTCTCCTCTCGCTCTAAGCGCTCTGTGGATCAACGGCGCCCTCCGGCTCCTCCGAGGACGGAGCGTGTGATTTAGATCTGCCCTAGGCAGTAGTGGAGCTCATGCCCGAAACAACAACTGTTCATTGTGTGCTGCTACAGCTCCATTTATGTGGCCCGTCCTCATCTCTTCCTCTCATCAGAGCTGCTACATAAATTGGCTGCACCTGTGGCTCGTTTCTTCCTGATTTGGGTTGCCAAGGAGACTGGGAAGTGAAAGGTGCACTTAAAAATTCTGTCCGGGCGGAAACTCTCCTCTCCCTTTTTGGTTCCGCCCTAAGTCACCCTGTGACATTAACACTTGTCAGGCACTTTATTTCCACTTTTCAAACATTTATTTTGATAAAATATGTGATAGAAAAAGAGCAAGGTCAAGCCAGATCCCTGAGCCATACGCTCTACTGCCTGCACCACTGACGCTGTTGATTTACAGGCATCTCCTTTTGATTTTATATTACAACAAGGTACCTTTAAAAGCAGTTGATCGGAAGACCTAAGAACTCTAAAAGGAGAGTAGGGAACTATAAGATCACTAATATACTGGGGGCAAGACCTGACAATGCCTTGTAAACAAACTAGAGAATTCTCAAATCCATCCTTAATTTGACCGGAAGCCAATGTAGAGATTGAAGTACAGGAGTAATGTGTTCTCTCTTTCTCACCCCCGTTAAAAGCATTGCTGCTGCATTCTGCACTAACTGTAGGCGGCTAAGCAGAGTGTGGGGAAGACCGATATATAGCGATTTGCAACAGTCAAGCTTAGATGTAATAAAAGAGTGAACCACAATTTCTAAGTCCTTACTGGATAAAAATGCTTTACTTCCTTTGACAACGACACCAATCTGTTTCTTAAAATTAAGTGATGAGTCCATAACATAACACATAGCACTTACCAGTAAATTACTGGTAATCTTACAACCTCCCTTACTGGTAAATTGGCAGCACTGATTTACCAGAAAGATTCTGTTCACACATGATCTGTTAACTGCAATTTACCAGTAATTTACCAGTAAAGACTGTATGTGTGAAATGAACTAATGGTGGGCAGAGCAAGTTAAAATAGCAAGGAATGCTTTTTGTACTTTGTGTAAATAGAAACTCTGTTTTCTTTCTTTGTCTATTTCTTAAAACAGGGCAACGGCTTATACTTTAAACTTATTGTCAGGATGTTGGGTTGTTGTTGTGTTATGTGGTTGCTGCTCTGATTTGTTGTAAATGTAATGCTGTCATTGATACAGGCTGCGTCCGAAAACTCTAAATTGCTGCCTTCTGAGGCAGCATTCCAAGGCATTAAGGCATCAAGCCATGTCCGAATCCAGTGTTAGGTTTACTTCCTCACTGTAAAAAATACTTTGCTGCCTTAAAATTTTTTGTTAAATCAACTCAGATTTACAAGTCATGTCAACAGAGATGAATTGTCACAACTTATAGTTGAGATAATATAGTTGAGAAAAGTCAACTTAATTTTATAAGTTATAACAACTCACCTGTAGTTATAACAACTCATCTCTAGTCAAGATAAATTATAGCAAGTTAAAATGACTTTTAAATCCGAGTTGATTTAACAAACATTTTTAAGGCAGCAAAGAATTTTTTACGGTGCTCCATCGTCCTGTCCCACAATTCTATGCGTGTGTGGAATGTGATTTGTCGAGCCTGTTCGAGTTTGAAAAAATAAAATGGCGGCCAAAAAAATGTCTGGAGGACGAATTTAGTGTAAATAAAGATATATTTTCACTTTTTACACATTTTCATTGCATTTCTAGCGAGAAATTGGTATTGTAGTGTTCAAATATTGGATGAGTTATCACAAAGGTGCTCTATGTTTATATTTCAAACACGCTGCCATTGAAGTGTGTCCGAAATCATTTCTCTTAGCTGCCTTCATGCCTCCGAAGTCATTGCCTCACGAGGCAGCGAGGCAACAAGTCACTGCCTAAGTTTTCGGACGCAGCCGAAGTTTGTTGCTTGGTGGTAATTTTCTAGTTCAAAGAGCCTCTCAAAATTAATCTGGTTACTAGATACAGTACACATTGGGTTCCTCTTATAAGGCAGTACGATTTTTTATTATCTTAAAATATACAGTCATATAATAAACATTATGGGGGTTTCCTGGACAGGGATTAGCTTAAGCCAGGACTAGGCCTTAGTTTAATAAGGAAATATAACTAGTTTTAACAAACATGCTTTACTAAAAACATTACTTGTTTGCATTTTAAGGCAAAACAAAGGGTTGTGATGTATTTTAAGATATGGCAGTGAAATTTGTTTTCAGTTTGGACAGTTCCTAAATTTATTTTAGACTAGGACTAGTCTAATCCCTGTCTGAGAAACCGCCCCTAACAGTGCAGAGTCAGTTATAGCTTTAATAATTTTGGGTTAGACATTTGTAAAAATCTTACACCCAAACTAAGAGCAACAGTACCACTAACAATCCAAAGGGTTCACACGGGTCCTTGAAATCCTTGAAAGTTTGTGAATCTGGGGAAAATAATTCAAGGCCCTGGGAAGTTTTTGAAAATATACATACATAGATACAGGTCATTAAAAGTGCTTGAATCTATTTTATGCAAAAAATCCGTATTATTCTCTGTGTAGTGTAGGATAATATCATAAAAAATCTAGACTTTTTAAGCACACATGCTAAACTGTTCACTTTAAATGCTTATATCTACTGTATGTGAATGTTGATTCATACCAAAATGCTTTTTTGCATAGTTGTGTTTGATACATGAAAACGTCTCGGGTTACGAATGTAACTGTTGTTTCCTGAGAAGGGAATGAGACGCTGCGTCTCCCTTGCCATACTTCCGGCGTCC
Organism: Misgurnus anguillicaudatus; assembly: GCF_027580225.2. Classification (NCBI taxonomy): domain Eukaryota; kingdom Metazoa; phylum Chordata; class Actinopteri; order Cypriniformes; family Cobitidae; genus Misgurnus; species Misgurnus anguillicaudatus. The sequence continues at coordinate 6,490,297 of NC_073352.2, read as the reverse complement.
CTGTAATGCTGTCTCTGGCAATATTTCAGATAGCGATATACTTCCTGGCTCCCACATCACCCTGTCTTTGTCGTAAAGCCTCACCATTGGTTGAATTTGATGTACACATTCAGACGCACTTACCCCTGGAGGCGTCCCCAAAGTGTCACCGCATTGACGCAGCGCGAGTTCCCTTGAAAGGGAACTGTAACAATTTATCTTAAAAGGTAACACGATGTAACCTTGCTCTCACTTAAAATGTGTCCCCACATTTCATCCTTGAATTTGAGGGTATTGGACCTGGAAAGTCCTTGAAAGGTCCTTGAATTTGAAGTTAACTAATGTGTGGGAACCCTGAATCCATTGTATAGTGAATCAAACAGTCCTATGGATTACTCTTTGTATTTCTGGATCTATCCGAACTATTTATTATTGTTCTGAACACATTATTTGATCATAACACACCAGCAGGATTTAAACTCATTAGAGCAGCATGGCTCCTCCGCTATATGTGTCACCAATTAAAATGAAAATTAAATGAATTTTTTGAACTGTTCAATGACTGTTCAGACTTTCAAGCAAGCCAAGGTTTTCAAAGCGAATGCAATGCTTTTCAAATTCCAATAACAATTATTTTAAAAATGTACTTTGTGGAAGCTGTTTTATTGGTTTGTCTGTAAGAACACAGAAGACATCTGTTGTTGGAAAAAATCTTTGCAAAAGAATTGTGTGGTTCGGCACAATAACACCATAAACATATTATTGTTTGCTCAAACCAGAGTGTTAAACGTATGGTTTTATGGCACTATAATCACGACACGTTCGCTAATCAAATCCTATGTGTGGAAACTGAGTGTAAGCTAATAATATACGTGGGATGCCTTCATAATCGACAGTTTTTTCTTTATGACCATCTGTTGCCTGAAAGTCATTTGCACCTGCTATGGTAAAAGTCAAAATCTAACAAGCAATGGAGCACTGAGGCTTTCTCCTGTCTAATTATTCCCAAAGACTGTCATAGCCTCCAATGGACACACACTATGGATACAAAGAACAGATGGCTGCTTAAGACAAAGCTTGACTTAGTTTATGAAGACCCCTATTATGCAAATCAAAAACCGGGATGAAATTTGACATAGACAGGGTCGCTTGTCCTGGGTCCAGGATAAACCGAAGAGTCTTATGTAGACTTCAGCAAGAGTCAAAGCACATTTGTCTTCAGTGCTCTGTATGACCGAATCCAGAGACTCTTTGAGTGCCAGCTGAAGGTTTGAAATATACATTTGAAAGCTTTGTCTCTTAAGGTGTAAAAAAATGACATTGAGGTAAACAAAACTTTGAAAATGAATATGGTTCAAATGTTTCTACTTTGGTTTGTGCATTTATTTTCAAGACATCAATGGTCTGTCATCGATTATTCCTTACGTAACAGCTGTTCCTAACAATGACCTTATATTCAGCATCTCATAGCTTACAGTTTCATTATAAAACTCTTGACAGGTCTTTCAGAAATGTTAATAAAAGGAAGAATAAAGGTCGGTCACGGAACCAGCTTACTGTCTCTTCCATTAAAAAAAGGTCTATTCTTATCTTTAATAATAAATGCTGAAAGCATGTCTGTTTGATGGACTCCTCTTCAAAATAACTGGCACATACATACATTTGCTTTTATCTGTTATTAACGGCAATGGGGACGACGCTCAACAAAGGTTACTTCATTAAATTGTCCCATGTTCTTGTTCAAAACAACCCCAGTGCAGATGTACTGAAGTGACTAAAACTGACCTATGCTTTGAGATGAGTAATGAATGTAAGGACCTTAATGCATTTTTCACCGCGATTGGATGTTCATAATGTTTTATACATCGAACATCTTCATAACAACGTTTCTTGCTCTTGTATTTTTCACTCTGTTGATTTTAAACAGGATTGTATAAAGTCATCCTGATGTAAAGTCAGTCTTTATTGCTCTGTTAAAGGATGAGGTTGTGTAAGTGTGAGGTATAAGTGATGATCTGGGCTGCGTTCTCCGAAACTACCTTAACGCTACGTCGTTCTTAAGTTGTACCTTAAGCTGTACCTTATCGCTAATACGTGTTTTCCGAAAACGTTCTTAGTTACGTATCACTTCTGTAAGTCGTTCGTTCGGAAGGTTGGTCTGGAGCACTCTTAGCTATACCTTATCCCACATGACTCCACTAGGGGCCATCACTTTCATAAAAGCTTACATTGCAGTCTATATAACTAAATATTTGTCAAAAAAAATGCAATACACTCCGTGTTTAATTAGGCAAATATTTTTATATTTAAAGAATAAAACATTTACATAATTAGACATCATTACATTGATGGTTGTTAGATTTTTAATTATGTTTTCCAAAGGGACATCAACTGCGAACTATTAAATGCTACAGGATTAAGAAACTATTTAAAAAATATATTTTGGGTGATGGAGTTGGTGAAACTGGCAGCTATACAGCGAATCCTACTATTTCATTTGTGCATTTCATATCCGTTAAATCTTAGTCTAACGGCTAGTATTTTAGCTGCATAAATAATAATTATGATTATTAATGTTAATTCGACTTTGCATTGAAGTTTTTTAATGTTTTATAACTTTGAGGCAACTGCATGCCATATTCTTTATAAACATTCAAAATAAACTGTGCACTTGATTACTGCTTGTATAGTCTAAGGTCAACAAAATTTCCACATTAAAACTAATCAAAGCTAAAATCCAAAGCAATCATACTATATATTGCAACGGCTATTATATAATATTTGATATGTTATATTTAGACAGACAGGCTCCAGAAATGCGTCCATTAAGCTTTATCCGCATTGTTAACGCGCTGCTTGTGCATACAGTGTCCAAGCACAATAAACGCGTGAACTAATGAACAACAGCAGGTTGTTTTTATATATTTTAAGTGTAATGCACAGCCAAGTACTTGCACAACCCACTTTATTCCCCTGTGCAACGCACTTATTGGGAACCCCTAATATAAATGATCCTTTCAAGGCATAGTGGATGAATTGGAGCAGTTTAAACATGATACGTTTGGAAATAAAGTTGCGGGTTTTGCACGGGTTTGATATAAAATATAGAAGGTTGAATTTAGTTGTTTGCAATTTGAAATATTTTTTACCAGATATTCCTAATAAATTTAACTTGAACTATTTCTAAAATGTTTATTTAATAAAGAACACCGCTATCTCATAACGCAGCGAAACCTATTACATAAAGTGAATAATTGATTGTCGAGCAATCGATACCAACCTATTCAGAACCTCCACCATGGACAGCACCCGCTAAGGTCGAACTTAAGAAGGTTTACCTTAAGCAACATCCTAAGGTATAGTTCGGAGAACACACGTAGGAAAGGTATACCTTTAACTTAAGAGTCTTCCTAGGGCGCTAAGAGACAACGTTATCTGAGAACGCACCCCTGCACAATACTGATAATCATACACAAAGAGTTTAAAGTTTAAATGATCCTGACTGAATAGATATTTCTCAAAATCGAATAACCTTTCGGCATAAAAGTTTTTGAGCACAAATTTGTTTTTAAGAAACATAAATTGGGCATTTGTACAGTACATTTCTGGTAAAACTTTACTTAAAGGGTTGTGGACACGTGTCATGAACATGAAGGAGATTTTATGCATGTTTATGACAACTGTCATTAAGTGTCATTCCCTCAATCGTGTCATTTTTATGCAAAGATTACATTGTTTGAGATGTATTTGTTATGACAGCATGACATAAACCAATACATCATAACTTGTAATGACAACTTGACCAACCCTATATCACGAAATTATGTACCTATAGGCACGTATGGACCAGCGTGACAATGTCACGTTTCCCCGCGTTTGAGCGTGAGCATGTCACGCTTTTCTGTTTGTGTCACTGTCACGTATTGGTTACTCAACTTTTTTGTCTATTTTCAAACCATTGTCGCTTCGGTTTAGGGTTAGATTTGGTGCTTGCGTTAGTATGTCACGTTAAGTATTGGTTTATAAAAAAAGATACAAGACTTATTCTTTTATATTTTCTAAACTTTAACCAAATGTCGCCTGACGTTGGGGTTAGAGTTGGGTTTGGGTAGGGATGTCATTTTATGTAAATCTAACCCTAAACCGAAGTGACACTGGTAAGAAATGAGGACAAAAAAGTTGATTTACCAATACTTGACAGTTACACAAACAGAAAAGCGTGACATGCTCACGCTCAAACGCGGCGAAACGTGTCTATAGGTAAATAATTTCATGATATTGGGTTGACTTGACATAGTCGATAAATGATCAAACTTAAGAAACTACCTAGCTTTATGGGTTAAAATTGCGTCATGTTGTTGGTTTTGACAAATATAATTCTAACCACTTTTTACCAGTGATACAAATTAAAATTGTCATTAAGTGTAAATACTCTTCAAATAGTTTTATAACAGTGTCATGATCATTTCATAATGTTTTTTTAACTGGTTTCCTTCAGGTTTTAGAGAAATTAAATGAACTATCCAATAATAATAATAATAATATTAATACAAATTAAAATTGATAAAATTGTATTTTTGTGCATTTGGAGACCGATTCACATAAAATTAAATGAAAACCATACAATAGTGGGTTAAGCCATGCAGCGTATTGCTTAAAACGGTTAATTACAGCATTCCACGCATTTATATTTTCTTGACGTGCTTTTTTACATCATGGACATGCTTTTTTACACGCTGCGATTTTTGTTGCCGTACGAACTAGCATGCAATTTTTTTCCTCGGAAGCAAGTCGTTGATGCTCGTATGGTTGCGGCTCATATGGTGTGATAGGAATTACGAGCCGAGCACGCAATGAGCACCTCACGACCTCCCAATAATTTTTAAACATGTCAAAAAAGTTTGGAAGCTGTCGGAAAGATTCTTAGTGTTGGTATGGGTGAGTGAGACGATCTGGCGATGCACTTGATGTCGACCAATCAGAAGGTGACAAAACATGAAGAAAGACAAATGTGGCACTGTACCTTGAATCTGGACGACAATAGTTGGCTATGTTTCGCGCACGCACACACTCTGGTGACCCGGCATCCCGAATGAATATGACAGGTCCTTTCAGTGAAAACCTCTTAATCAGCTTTTTAAGGGAAAGACGTGTAACGTGTAGCCTACCTTGCATTTAACCTCATTGCTCCTCCTTCTGCATTTACAAATAAATAAATACCCTCTAAAATGTCAGGGTTATTTTTGAACCATGTTGGGTAAATACTGAACAAAAAACATGCTGAGTTAAAAATTACCCGATACTGGTTTACAATGATCCAATGTTGGGTTGTTGTTATGTGACCATGGGTTAAAACAACCCAGCATTGGGTAATTTTTAACCCAGCATGTGTTATGTCCAATATTTACACAATATGGGTCAAAAAATACTCCAGACATATTTAGAGTGTAGGTCCACTTAATTTGTTTTTTTAAACTGTTATATTTATTTTAAAAGCAACAATAGATGTAAAATTAAATATAGATATTTACTTGCTATTAATCATGATAAAATAAGGGATTAAAACTGCATAAGCGTTAGTTAGCCACAGCCCTAGACCTATTGCAAATTTGGAATGCATAAAAAAATACAAAAGAACAGAAATTCCATGCTGTTCTCTGCACTTAAGCCAATATCTTTGCTGTATTTTTCTTGTTTTATTTTTTTGTGCATTCTGCCACAACAAAAAATAGCCTACTTCATCCTCACAGTTGGAAAAATGCTTACGTCAGAATTTGTCGACTCGCCATACAGTAAAATCTTGTCGTGTGTGACTGCGTCCTAATTATTTTTGCATAAACTCTCTCGTGTCATGAGAGCTCACTACGTTACGACCGTCAGAATTTGCACCGCGTACACCCAGCATAAGACATCATCATAATGGCGTTCAATTAATCTGCTATATCATGTTTATGACAGATTTATGACATGTTATGTTGTTTTAATTCAATGAATTCAATTCAGTTCAGATAGACATTTTTGTCTTATCAGATTTATCATTTATCATTTATTTATTTGGTGGCGAAAGGCATATTAATATTCAGTTGTTTGGTTAAGTTTTGTAAATGCCTCATATCTGTGCAACCAGCACCTTAAATAAATGTCAAAATGATAAGTGTGTTCAGTGATAAGATGAGAGAGACAAAATTATCTTTGTGTTTTCTTGTCATAATATCAGTTTATTTTCTGAGGTAAATCAGTCAACTCAGATATAATCCACTCTTTCTATGGAATTAAATGTTATAATAGCGCAGTTTTATATTAAAATAATACTAGATCACATTACATTCACATAAGTGTCTAAATGTAAACAAAAAATATGGATGTTGATGTAAGTAATAAAACAAGTGGGGGAATTAAACTAAGTAAAGGATTTAAGGGGACATCAGATTATTTATTTTTTTTTTACTTTTTTATGCATTTAGTTATGTTTATGGCATGTTTAGTAAAGCTGATAATAAAACACACAGCCAATAAGTTATGAGCTGTCTCAGTTTAAAACTGTCATCTATTGAGCTGTTTCAGACTGCCTCCGGTTTTAAATTATAGGTAGATAAAAGACCCCCTCGAGTCAACACGGAGTAACAGCTCATAAAGCTGCAGACTGGTTTGTACACAGGTATAATGAAGCTAGTTAAAGAAAGTTAGCTGGACAATTGAAGCAGGGCTGCCTAACGATTAGTCATGACCAGGGGCGTCATGCACCAATTTTTTTTAAGGGGGCACAGTGTCAACAGCTCACAGAAATTTGTGCATACACAGACATCAAACGAAATATAGAGCTTTCAGTCTTTTCCATGGCACTTACATTTCTAACAATCTGAGAACCCCTGCTTTCATGCAAAAAACTCCAAAATAAGAGTGATGACTAACTTTAATATCAAATACTATTCAATCGGAATAATGACACATTTGCATCATATTTACATCTGAAACGGCATGTTTTATTTAAGTCTTGATGGTTTGTTTAATTGTGTCATTAATGCATTTTGCACAACAACTACATTATCATATAAAATTAATGTAATTTTAAATCCATAAAGTATATAAACAACGAAAATGACATAAGCTATAGCCACGTGATTGATTTTAATGTTCAATAATGATTTTAAAAAATATGTTTAGATAAAATTATTAGAGGAACGGATTTTTGCATTAAATTTGACCTCATGTGAGCATGTGAGATTCCGCGCCCGCGTGAACTCTGACGAACTTTGGCGTTGTGCCAAGAAGATAAATCTCTACTAATATAACGTTGAGACGGTCACATTTAAAACCATACATTTTCTACACAGAGGAGGTTAACTGCACATTACCGTACTGGGGTTTGGAAATGTTGTGAGCATTTCTAACACGTTTTAATTCCTCAGATAGCCAAATGCAGCAGCAAGCCAGCAACAGCAGAGAGCTCGTGAGCGCGCCCAGACGCTGATGACGTCTGCGACTGTGCTGAGTGCAGCACTAGCTGCCGCCAGAATAAAAGTAATGTAACATGATCAGAACACTATCAAAACGGCGAAAATCTCAGAAAAGTGACAAGGATGCAGCACAGAATGTATAATATTGTGCATATTAAACGGATTAAAAGTCAAATAACAGATTAATGGATGCTTATTTGATTTTGAGGTTGGATCCAAAATCCATTGGCTCAAAAAAACCAAGGGGGCAGGTGCCCCCTCAGTTTGAATGGGCATGACGCCTCTGGTCATGACTATTCGTTTGCAGAATAAAAGTTTTTGTTTACATAATTATTATACACAGTACATCAACAAATATTATGCAGGCCTATAAATAAATACAAACACATGTATATGATATAAATATGTAAATATAAAATGTTTATACACATGCAAATATTGCTTAAAAATATACATGCATTTGTATGGAATGCCTAAGGGGACCTGGAGCAAAAATTAAATAAAGTTTAGTTTTGCGTGCACACGTGAAACTATCGCATGCTCATGTGAAACTATCGCGCGCGCACGTGAAACTACTGCGTTTAGTTTTGTGTGCTCACATGAAACTTTCGCACGCGCACATGAAACTAGCGCGTGCGCACGTGAAACTAGCTTGTGCGCACCAGAGGTGGGTAGTAACGAATTACATTTACTTCGTTACATTTACAGTACTTGAGTACATTTTTCGGGTAACTAGTACTTTTAGAGTAAATTTAAGGATGGGTACTTTTACTCTTACTCAAGTACATTTCTAGTGAAAAAACTGTACTTTTACTTCGCTACATTCGGCGGCGTTACTGCGCTACTGTCAAATGGTAATAATTAATGAATATATATATTTTGTTAAAGTTTATAGGGCGTGTTCGAAAGTTGCGCCAAAAAGGCTGCGTCACCCTTTAGCGCGCGACCGCGAGGTCACCCTTTTAGCGCGCGCGACCGCGCGGCCGCGTAGGGGATAGGAGAAGCAGATGAGGGCGCGTGTGCGTTGTGCGAGTTATCGGAGGCAGATCATGCGTGGCTTCAAGTTCGGTCTATGTTTTCACTCCAAGAGGTCAAAAAGAATATAGTTTCATAATGCGATGCATGCTTTGTTCAATAAACGAGCTGACATCTCAGCGAACAGGAATTCAAGATCCAGCCTGAAGTAAGTGTCACAGTATTGTCTATTTGAACAGTATTAATGGTCATTTCACACACTGTCGGAGTTTTTTTGCCATATGCACTCTTGTGCAAGCGATTACAAATCCTAATGTAAGTTAAACCATACAAACAGCACGTTCACATCTGCCAATTCCATATCATTTCCCCACAACTAAACAAACTTAACAGCATAATGTAATGACTGCATTTATACACAAATCCGGACACCTCACTAATGTGTAGAAAATACATTCAAATAAAAACGGGATTGTATTTTATTTAAATCCTTCCTAAAGAATGAATGAATAAAAATAAAAGAATAAAGATTGATTTGAAAGAAACATGTATTATAAATTATAATAAATGTAGAGATGATTTGCAAAAACAGATACTGTAAGTTCCATATGAAATTCTAAAATGATCCTTTTTATTATGCTCCTGTTTATGTTCAGTAATTGCACTTTAATGGCAATGAAAATAACGCATTCATATAAAAACATGATAACAAACAGACACACACGTTCTTATTTGTTTACTGTTTGCATGTTTAAAGGCAGACGCTGACAAGTTTGTGTTGTGAACATGAAAATAAATACAGAGTTAACCGTCAGAAAAACATCTGTGTGTGTGTGTGTGTGTGTGTGTGTTTGAGATTTTTTCTCAAACGACACATTATGTGATGTTAATGTACCCATTGCAGGACTGAGATAGGCTGCTTACTTGTATATAAGCAGAACAATGAGACTCTTAAGGAGAGGTTTGTGAAAACCCTCCAAGAAGTCTGAAATTCAGTGCTTTTGCGCTACTTCTCTATCAGATCAGAAGTAACGAGTAACTAACTACTTGAGTAGTTTTTTCATCTAATACTTTTTTACTCTTACTCAAGTAAATAATTAGATTGATACTTTTACTTTTACTTGAGTACATTTTTGTATAAGTACTTGTACTTTTACTTGAGTACAGATTTTGGGTACTCTACCCACCTCTGGTGCGCACGTGAAACAATCGAATGCGCACATGAAACTATCGCATGCGCACGTGAAACTACTGCATTTAGTTTTGTGTGCTCACGTGAAACTTTCGCATGCGCACGTGAAACTAGCGCTTGCGGACGTGTAACTTTCACGTACTCGCGCGATAGTTTCATGTGTGCGTGAGCACGTGAAACTAAACTTAAAAAAAATTCTGCACATGAAGGTTTCGCGTGAGTACATGAAAATAAACTTTAGATATTTTTACTCCAATGTCAGCTTAGGGGCTCGGTACATGTGTGTGCATTTATATATATATATATATATACATAATTACTATACACATTACACACATATTTAATATCTAAACAAATGTTTTTATTCTGCAAATGATTAGTTGCGACTAATCTTTAGGCAGCTCTACAATTGTGGCAAGCTGGACTTAAAGAATGGAGTTTTTTAAAGGATGGTGTCTCATATATGGCCATACAATTATACAATACTTCAACTAACATACTGTATTTTTTCAAGTTCAAGAGCTTCATTGTCATTCCCCTGCATGTAGAAACCATATTGGATAAAATATGGAAAGATAATACGGTAACTATGATTTTTACAGTGTCGTTTATTACATAACCTCTCCTGCTTGCTCTCCGTCGTAAATATGTCACTGGAACCTTGTTAAGTCATTGCAGCTCTATGACAACCTGTGTCAAAAGGTCCAAGCGGCTGCCATAACGCCTGAAGATATACAACCAGCGGTCATTTTATGTCATCTGACTGTGAACCACTACAGTGACCATAAAAGCCCTTTCACATACTGAAGTGTAATATATGACAAAGACAAAATTAAGAGTGATATCAATCTGGTGTTTTTCTACTTCATTTTCAAACTTAAACTTAAACTTTCAATCTTTTCAAGACAGATGACTCAGTTATAGACAGACATGTACATGCTTCAACACGCTACTGGAGCCATGTGTCCAATCTGAAACTGCTCTAAAAATACTGGAGTTTTTTTAAACACATGGTTGGGTCTAGTGGAAAGTTTAGTCTATTTTTTTGTGGTGAGTATACTGTGTTTCTCTCTAGGCTTACTTGTTCCATGACTGACAAGCACTCACAAATGCATAGAGTATACATCTACATGTAATTGAGACCGCTTATGTCTTATCATCATTTCAAACAGTTTATTATAAGCGTAAATTTATTATAAGCATTTACAACTGGGAGACTAGTCTGGTTATTGGATTGGTTTAGTGTTTATCATCACTCAGTGCCAAAATCTTCTCAAAAGTATTTAATAAACTGTTGTCAATCTTTAGTCCACTGACTAACACATACATGAAAGAAGAGAAATGTTCCACTCTTTCATTTGCAAATTATCTGACAACGATTGTAATTTAAAGGTGCAGTGTGTAAATTTTAGCGGCATCTAATGGTGAGGTTGCGAATTGCAACCAACGGCGTAATCCACTGCTCACCCCTCACTTTTGTAACACATAGAGAAGCTACGGTAGCAACCACCGGACAAACATGTCATTGTCGGAGACAACTTGGTAAAAAATTGTCCGTTAAGGGCTTCTGTAGAAAAATGGCGGCACAAAATGGCGCCTTCCATGTAAGGTGACCCTCGGTGTTTGTAGATAAAAAGGTCTCGTTCTAAGGTAATTATGAAAGGTCTTTATACACCCCTGATAATATGGTTTTGTATATTATATTGCATTTCTGTCAAGAGATCCTTCTAAAAATTGAACACTGCACCTTTAATGGTGTAAATGTTTCAAATGAATGCACAGTTAAATTACCATGAATTAACTTTGAGATTATGTACTGTACATTAAAAACCTTAACGTAGATATAAAAAACTAACACCTTTTAGAAGGGATTGAGAAACTAAAAGCAGCTAGTAGATTATATCAAAAACCATCAGGACAGCAAGATGAACATGTTATAGCGCATTAAGATCCTCACCTCCAGATGAAATTAAAGGACTGATTTGTTTATTCACATGTATGCTGTTAACTCTCCGGATTTTGTTGTTAGCTCTGCACCACTCGTTCACTTCTCCAAAGGGACTTTTTGTTTACAGTGTCGTGTGAGCTACACACTGTTTGCAGGTTCGACTGGTGCTACCCAGACTGCTTGGTGATGTCAAAGTAGACTCCTCCGTATGACTTACAGTACACTCGGGGTACTTTGATGTCATTCGCCTGTCAGTTCTTGGGGTGCCACATGAAGTCAAATATACCAGCAGTCTGCTCTCTACTCACTTTCGAGGTAATTTGAATTCATATGGCAAAATTCAGATTGCGAAGTGCTGAATGAAGTCAAACACACGAATACATACCGTATATAAAGTTCAACCTGTCAAAGTGGTGGGTGGAAGTAACCGTCTTGCACACTAAGGGTCGTAAAGTCAATGCTTCACAACACAATTTATGAATGAAAGCGTGAAAGCTCTGTCAGAATACGATGTTGTTATGTATCCTCACACTTTTTTAAGTAAATCCTTGACCTTTCTTATTGGGTATAAGCCAGTGCCGGTCCTAGATGCCGAGGGGCACCATGTCAGTGCATTCATAAACCATTTTTTTCCCATTCATTGTTTTTGCTTAACCTTTGCTTGTTTTTATGTTGTTAAATAACCAGCTGTATATTACTGCCATATGGACATTACTTTGACACTCACCTCTGACTGATAAACTTGCTGATTATTAATATATTATTTGCTGTAAAGCTGTTTAAATTCAACATGTGTTTTGAAAAAAAACTGATTTAAATTGTAATTAATTAATGAATCAAATGAAATATAAATACATAATGTTAATACAGTAAGAGTAAAAAATTACCCATTTACTAAACCTAAACAAACTGAAAAACTAACACATTAAAGTGCATAAATGTGGTTTACTATATTTTTTGTGACATAAATGATTACTTAATTACTGAAAATTACTTATCATAAAGGGTAAGCGAAACAATTTGGAAATTTAAATTTTCAAATCTGTATTGGAATATTATTTTGAAAAGATTACACTGCTGGCAATACAAAAAAGACTTTAACATATTACAGACATATACCTTGCTCTTGTTCCCTTCCTTCATGTTCTTGCCATGTGTTTTCTTTTATCAGCTCCAGACGGATAGCTTCGTTTTGAAGCCATGGTAGGCACTAGGCATATATATTATGTGCATCCTAGGCACATCACTCTCCTGCGTCATGTCAAGCACTGCATGTTGTCCAAGTACATAGCAGTGATTAAAGAAATTATTTAGTTAGAAGTTTAGAAGTATTTTTAAAAATCTGCATAAATCACCATGCAAATTGTTTAAATTATAGTGTCTTGTTTACATTAAACATAATTGTAATGATACGTAAGGAGTGGAAACAACTGCAGGGGAAAATTCAACAATGTTTATTAAATATAAACAGAGAGAGAGTATTAAGAGTCAATGCGGAAGACACAGTCCGGTGTTGATGTTGCTGACAATGGTGGAGAAGACTACGGTGGAAGTTGGTGTAGAGAGTATTGAGTGCGACGTTGGTGGAGTTGTGAGCAGTGGTGAAATCCAGGCTGAACACGGGAACATCCACACGAAGACGACGACAATACACATCCAACTGTAACGATAATCCGAAGCGACACGAGACAACCAAACAACACGGGACCGAACACAATGAAAGAATCTGGCAGGGAACAGAAAGTCATGTGAGTATATATGGAGGAGATGTAATGATGAACAGCTGGAGCGAGACAATTAACACACAGGTGAACTGAATCACTCTAACGAGCACTTGGCAGAGGTAAGTGAACAAACAAACACACACACACACACATGACACGGAGGAAACAGCGGATTTCCTACCGTGACAGTACCCCCTCCCCTAGGAACGCCCCTTGACGTTCCCAGCCTGCTTTACCTGTTGATTGTAATCATCAATAAGGCGGTGATCCAGTATGTCTCGAGCAGGAACCCATCTTCTCTCCTCCGGACCGTAACCTTCCCAATCCACCAAGTACTGAAATCCGCGTCCCCTCCGTCTAGAGTCCAGAATACGGTTAACCGAATACGTGGTCTCCCCATTAACGATACGAGGCGGGGGGGGGACCGGGGCAGGCGGATTAAGACGGGATGAAATCACCGGTTTAATTTTGGAAACATGAAAGACGGGGTGAACCCTCCTGTACTCCGGTGGAAGGCTAAGACGCACTGTTAACAGAGTAATGATCTTGGTAACAGAAAACGGGCCAATAAATTTGGGAGCAAGCTTGTTCGAGACGGAACACATCGGAATATTCTGGGTTGAAAGCCACACTCTTTGACCGACGACGTAACGGGGAGGCTTCGACCGGTGGCGATCGGCCTTGGCCTTGGTGCGCGACCTTGCCTGGAGCAAAGCTCTACGAGCTCTGGTCCAGGTACGGTGACACCTCTGGACTAGTGCGTGTGCGGAGGGGACCGACACCTCGGATTCTGTACTGACAAAATTAGGTGGTTGGTACTCTAAACTACACTTAAATGGAGACATGCCCGTAGATGACACTGGCAGAGAATTGTGTGCGTACTCCACAATTGAGAGTTGCTGACACCAGGACGAAGGATTTTTGGAAACCAAACATCGTAACACCCTTTCGACATCCTGATTGGCTCGCTCGGTTTTACCATTGCTCTGGGGATGAAACCCGGATGAAAGACTAACAGTCGCTCCTAACAATTTACAAAACTCTCGCCAGAATTTGGACACAAATTGGGGACCCCTGTCAGAAACCACGTCTGTCGGGAGGCCATGTATTCGGAAGACGTGATCAATGACAGCTACCGCTGTTTCCTTGGCTGATGGTAATTTGGGCAAGGGGATGAAATGAGTCGCCTTCGAGAACCGGTCCACTACGGTTAAAATCACCGTATTACCCTTAGAGGGTGGGAGGGCGGTAATGAAATCTAGCGTTATGTGGGACCAGGGTCTCGAAGGGACAGACAGCGGTAAGAGTAACCCATCTGGAGGTCGATTGGAAGTCTTACCAGTGGCACAAACCGAACAAGCCAAGACGAAGTCGTGAACGTCACGAGCCATACCAGGCCACCAAAATCGTTGCTTGACTAGGAATCTAGTTCTACTAAGCCCTGGGTGACAAGCAACACTGGAAGAATGACCCCACTGGAGGACGTCAGACCGTAACTTCTCCGGCACAAACAATCGATTCGGTGGGCACCGAGCCGGAGGCGTTACCCCTTCTAAGGCTGTCAAAACCTTCGATTCGAGCTCCCATCTGAGCACAGAGACAATGATGGTCTCTGGTAAAATGGGCTCGGGAGTAGCAGTGCGATCGGAACGCTCAAAAAGACGGGATAAAGCATCGGGTTTGATGTTTTTGGAACCCGGCCGGTAAGATAATGTAAAATCGAAACGTCCGAAAAAAAGTCTTTTGGCGGTTCTAATGTACTCGAGATTCTTATGGTCCGTCCAGACAATGAAGGGTACACCCGACCCTTCAAGCCAGTGACGCCATTCCTCCAGTGCTAGCTTGACTGCCAACAACTCTCGATTGCCAATGTCATAATTAACTTCCGCAGGAGATAAACAGTGAGAAAAATACGCGCAAGGATGAACCTTTTCGTCTGAGGATGCGCGCTGGGAAAGCACTGCTCCTACCCCCACCTCTGACGCATCGACCTCCACTATGAATTGACGTGAGCGATCAGGGGTGACAAGAATGGGAGCTGAAACAAAGCAGCTTTTCAGTTTGGCAAACGCAGCCTCGGCTGCGTCTGACCACCTGAACGTCAAACTAGGGGAAGTCAAGGCGGTCAGAGGTGCGGCTAGTTGGCTGAAATTGCGAATGAAACGCCGGTAAAAATTGGCGAACCCCAGAAATCTCTGCAGGGCCTTGCGAGACTCTGGGGATGGCCAATCTACCACAGCCTTAACCTTCTCAGGATCCATGCGAACACCCTCAGTCGAAATGATGTGTCCTAGGAAAGAAACAGACTGTGCATGAAAAACGCATTTTTCCGCCTTGACAAAAAGCCCATTCTCTAGCAACCGCAGAAGCACTCGTCGTACGTGTTGCAAATGTTCCTGGAGAGACGAAGAAAAAATCAATATGTCATCCAGGTAAACATATATGAACTGATCTACCATGTCTCGCAACACGTCATTAACGAGTGCTTGGAAGACTGCCGGCGAGTTCGTTAGCCCGAAAGGCATAACGCAATACTCAAAATGGCCTCTAGGGGTGTTAAATGCAGTCTTCCATTCATCCCCCTTCCTAATATGGACCAAATGATATGCATTACGTAAGTCCAATTTAGTGAAGACGGACGCTCCCTGCAACCTCTCGAAGGCAGAAGACATTAACGGCAAAGGATAGGTATTCTTTACCGTAATGTTGTTCAACCCTCGGTAATCAATACAAGGTCGCAAGGATCCGTCCTTCTTCCCCGCACAAAAGAACCCCGCCCCCGCTGGAGAAGAGGAAGGACGAATAAACCCCGTTGCCAGAGAATCAGAAATATATTTCTCCATGGCCTCCATCTCCGGAACAGATAGAGAGTATAACTTGCCCTTAGGCGGAAACGTACCTGGCAATAACTCTATTGCACAGTCATAGGGACGATGCGGAGGTAAAGAATCAGCCCAAGACTTACTGAACACCTCCTTCAGGTCGTGGTACTCCGCGGGCACGTTAGACAAATCCACTGCTTTCCCCTGAAACACAGACTCAGACACAGATAAACAGGCAGAGACAAGACAGGACTTATGACACTCCTCGCTCCAGCTGGTAACAGAACCCAGTTTCCAGTCAATCTTGGGGTTATGGGAATGGAGCCAGGGGTGTCCGAGAACTATGGGAGAGAGAGCAGTGTCAGTAATGAAAAACGAAATAGTCTCAGTGTGGTTGCCAGATGTGATGAGTGTGATGGGTGCAGTAGTGTGCTTGATGGTGGGTAGCGGATGTCCATTGAGGGCGAAGGGCGCAATCTGGTGGATGAGTGGAATGAAGGGTAACTGAAGCTTATGTGCCAGTGAGCTGTCGATGAAGTTACCCTCCGCCCCCGAATCCAGAAGTGCGTGACCAGTGTGAGACTTGGTGGACCACCGTAGCCTCACCGGAAGGAGAGTTGATGTTGTCGAGGTCTTGCTAGCAGAGATCCCGCCCGATAGTAGCCTCCGTCTTACTACCGGGCTTGGTCTTTTACCGGGCATCGTGGAGACTGATGACCCGGCTCACCACAGTACATGCATAGTCCAAGGGATCTCCGCCGATTCCTCTCCTCCCGGGGTAACCGAGCTCGACCCACCTGCATGGGCTCCGGACCTGAGAGACCGCCGACGGAGACTTTGCTGGGCAGATGGAGAACCTCGGAACGTGGCTGGGATGTAACGGACGACTTCCTCCGGGCGGCCATGGATAGTCGGGCATCGACCCGGATCGCCAAATCCACCAGACCATTAAGCGTCGTGGGTAACTCCGCCGTAACGATCTCTCGCTGGATCCGATCCGCCAACCCATGCAGGAAATGATCCCACTGCGCCTCCGCGTTCCACCTGCACTCCGCCGCCAGGGTCCAGAACTCGATGGAATAGTCTGAGACCGACCGCTCCCCTTGTTGAAGCTCCGTGAGGAGACGGGCGGCCTCCCTCCCGGCGACGGAGCGATCGAAAACCCTCTTCATCTCCTGGGATAGCAGGGCTAACGAGGAGCAGCAGATGTCCTTGTTCTCCCACACCGCCGTCCCCCAGAGGGCAGCCTTGCCAGTCAACAGAGATAGGGTGAATGCGACCTTAGTCTCCTCCAAACAAAATGACCGGGGCTGTTGGGCGAAATGAAGAGAGCAATGTGACAGGAATGTACGACAATAATTAGGCTCACCAGAATATTTCTCCGGGATCGGTAGTCGGGGTTCCGGAAAAGAACTACCCCCTGGAGGTGAAGATGATGCGGGCGGCGTGGGTGGCGCAGTGGGTAGCGTGGTGTGTGGAGATCGCTGGGAAAGCTCGGAAACTTTCGCCACCATTGCATGGACGGCCTTCCGCATATCATCGATTGCTTTGTCCTGATGATCCATCCTGGCCAATGATCGCTGGAGAAATTCCTCCAACGCGGAAATGGGTTGTTCCCCCGCTGCTTCCATGTTTGGCCAGATTCTTCTGTAATGACACGTAAGGAGTGGAAACAACTGCAGGGGAAAATTCAACAATGTTTATTAAATATAAACAGAGAGAGAGTATTAAGAGTCAATGCGGAAGACACAGTCCGGAAGACTACGGTGGAAGTTGGTGTAGAGAGTATTGAGTGCGACGTTGGTGGAGTGGTGAGCAGTGGTGAAATCCAGGCTGAACACGGGAACATCCACACGAAGACGACGACAATACACATCCAACTGTAACAGTAATCCGAAGCGACACGAGACAACCAAACAACAACGGACCGAACACAATGAAAGAATCTGGCAGGGAACAGAAAGTCATGTGAGTATATATGGAGGAGATGTAATGATGGACAGCTGGAGCGAGACAATTAACACACAGGTGAACTGAATCACTCTAACGAGCACATGGCAGAGGTAAGTGACAAACAAACACACACACACACACACACACATGACACGGAGGAAACAGTGGATTTCCTACCGTGACAATAATGTTATAATGGTATTTAAATTATTTTGAGATCAATGGGGCCCCCTAGTGGTGTGGAGCCATATGCAACTTATGTACTGTATATATATATATCCCCCACATTTTTTTATTGTTTTGTTTTGTTTCACAATCCAGGGTGCGGTTATTCCTATTGCTTGTATACTTTTATCTACCACATCTTTTCCTTCCTTTCGCATCTCTATTAATGTGCTTGGACACAGTGCTCTGTGAACAGCCAGCCTCTTTTGCAATGACCTGTTGTGTCTTGCACTCCTTTTGCAAGGTGTCAATGGTTGTCTTTTGCAAAGTTCATCGTTCTGAAAAGTGCACTATGCTCTGGTTGGCCAACTGACCTAGTGTGATGTGATTGGCCAAATCCCTCATGCATGTGGCAGTAAAGTCATCCACCTTACCATAATCACAACCTTCTGGACTTTCTCTCTCTCTATCTCTCTGTCTCTCTCTCTCAATAATTAATTCAAATAAATACAATCCTATCGCCCCACTTTATATCTTTTTTGGATATAAAGTGGACATAAAAAGCAGGCTCTAGATCTAACCAGAATCGAAAGAGAAAGACTGCGATGAATCATGTCTCTTTGTGGGCAGGTTATGTTAAAATGTAGACAGTTATGTCATCAGTGGGTTCACAGACTCACAGGCCGAGCACCGGCACTGCTTCCCTGGATGTGGTGGACACGGAGGTCAAAGTTGTGTAAAATTACAAGGCAAGACTTTGAACAGCTCAGTGTGTTTATCACAGATCTGAGGTCAGTTGAGAGCACTGGAACAGATAAACAGAGCATTCATCATTTTCTTAAGAAACGGTCCCCTCCAGCCTGCACACTTTCGCAGTCTTCTTGGATGCCAGCCAAACATCGGCTTCTGCATTTGCATTTGCATTTTCGCCTATAGGAGTTCACAGCTCACTTCATTTTCCAGAGCACATCAAGGTCACGCTATGCAAACAACTGTTAGCGCATCTTCCATTTTACTTTTATTTACGTTAAAGAAATGAGAAGGAAAATCTCCATTATTTGGCATCTCCAGCAATCAAATGCAAAATTGAGCATGTTTGTTCTCCGTCGTGTCTTGAGGCTGGAGGGTTTTTGAGGGTTACGAGGAGAACAGACAAACACTGTGATTTGTCATTGCACAATGGAGAAATTCATCGATCAAGCCATCTGCTCACGGGATTCCTGTTGTGTTTTGTCGTCGAATGCTTTCATTAGAAGAATTGATCTTACCCCTAACCGTCCCCTCCCCAAGACGCGCAGTTTGTGCTAGATGGAGGGCCACGGCAATTCATTTCCTTTGTGTTGTGGATCTTTATCTGTGACTGATGACTGATCTAATGTTGGTACTGTATACGCTCGTGGCAGCCGACTCGTAATGGTGTTTTTAGGACTTTCAGCATGTTTGGGTTTGGTGTATTATTTATGTGCTAATAAGCCTCATTCCAAACCTCTGATGTGTGACAGTTAATGTTTTCTAGGAAATCCATATTGAAATGTTAAAGATTATTCATAGAAAATGTTCAATTAATCAAAAATCCTTTTTGTTAAAAAAATAATGTTTGTAAAATTCAGAAGCGGCTCCAAACTGAATTGAATAACCAGATTTTTTTTAAAGAAGTAAATGTGTGAGAGTTGGGATGCTTTGTTCTTATGTGGTGGCTAAGGTGGTGTGAATGCATCTTTTATAACATTGCTCTGTTAAGCCAAGCTGTTGCTATGGTGTTGGTGCACCTTGCAAAAGTTCCCCCTAAGGGGGCGTACACTCCAAACGCGAATTTAGTGATTTGCACGAGTAGATTTCATACAATGCAAAGTCAAAGGAAAGACACAAATAGACACAAACTTGCACAGGGCAATGCAAATGGGCGTTTTCACATGCGATTGCAGTGAAAACACGTGCTATTCACTTTAAATGTGTTTTTGCACAAGTTGAAAATATCAACTCAAGCGTTAAATTCCAACAGATTCTTACTCCCCAAGGCATCAAAATCTGAAGCATGCCCAAACGCCTTTAGAGTCAGTATGAAAACGTGAAGGGTGCCCCTATGCGTCACTATATCGATGAAATCGCTTGGGGTTGGGGTAGGAGTTCGGGGTTGGATGTCAGTTTAAGTATTGGTTTATACTTTTTGTCTTTTGATTTTTAAACCATTGTCCCTTGGGGTTAGGGTTAGAGTTGGGTTTGGATGTAATTGTATGTAATAGAAAGTTGTTCTAATGCTGGGTTCACACCAGCCGCGGTAGAGGCATCAAGCGTGAGTGATTTCAATGTTAAGTCAATGTGAAGACGCCTTGACACGCGTCTGGAGGTCACAAGTTCTTATTTCTATAGAGACAGGAATAAAAAGGACCTCGCTCGGAAGAATCTCAGTGAGGACATTGGGCAACCTGGTCAGGTGTAAATACATATTTCACTTTTGAGTCACATGACGTTTATTGACCCGCACCATCCCGCTGTTTTTTAAACTATTTTCCCCCTATATTAAGGTGACCAAATACAAACCAGTAACTCTCTCGATGAATGCACGATCAACATCAGCCATCTTGCAAACAGACAACCGCATAGCACTTGCCCCTCCCACAAGAAGCAGATTTCGCTTCTGATGCACATCAAATGCTTGCTTTTTCTGTGTGACTACTCTACGCTCTAGACATAGGAATGCATTCAAAATGTTCAAACGGCAAACTACACACGGTAGACGAGATTTTGACGTCTCAAACGCAGCTGGTGTGAACCCACGGTAATCCCAAGCGACAATGGTAAAAAATTTGGAACAAAAATTAGTAGTAGAAGTAGTTAACGTCCAGAAGCGACATGATCCTGCCGATCGTCGCATACGTTGACGTCGCATAACATGATGGCATCACCTTCTGCACTTTTGTCTATATCAGAGGCTGAGGGATTAGCATGAAAGCATTTCGTTGATATAGTGAGGCATAGGGGCACCCTTCCCGTTTTCATACTGAAGCTGAAGGCGTTTGAACATGCTTCAGATTTTGACACCTGGGGAGTGAGAATGGGTTGTAAATTTGCATGACACAAAGTTAAATCCCATGAGTAATCTAGAGCAAGGAACGCGATGCTTCGCGTTTGGTGTGTACGAAGCATAAGAATGTCACAATTCTTACAGTAAATTAGCAGGGAAATAATATGTTTTTAAGAACTTTACTATACAGCATGTTTTGTGAGCTGCTGCCCTCTGTCTTACAAGTTTTAAAGTCAAACGTACAGCAAGGTCAGCAAGATTTCTCTGTACTCTGGGATACTCATAAGTCCTCACACTTGAAAAGTTTAATTGGACGTGCTTTATCATGCATGGGTACAATTTTCTCTTAAATCTTTTGAAGCTTAATAGCCTGCTGCTAACAATGCCAAGGTCTTGATTCTTAAAGATCCCTGCAAAACTGCTTTATGTTAACACATTACTAAAGCTGTGCCATATAGTGGTATTAAGAAAGTTTATTGACTAACCCTAACCCAATTTAGTTAGTCAACCTCTAATACTATATGACAGTTTTAACAACATTGCAAATGGAGTCCTCACAGTTTATCACCTCTGGATAAAAATGTTACATCATCATACACTTGCAGAATTCATGTTGCAAATGCAGTAGATAACACAAACAAACATTAACACTTCAATTACAAATATTTGCTGAATTATGAACTGAACTGGTTGTGTCAGATAAGATTTGAGGTCATGTTAACAGCAGATTGTGAGTAATTGGACTCTGTTGCGTTCATCGCTTCTTCTTTTTAAATTACAAGAACCAAATGAAATCGAATGAGTTCCCATTGTAATATATACACTAGAGCAGAGAGCCAGTTGTACTTGATAAAGAAAAGATCAATTCATTTAAATTTGGCATGGAAATTAAACACAAGCACATTTACAGTAACATGACTCGTGCCTCTGGCCCAACTACACACTGCAGTGGACACATTTAATAAGAACATAATCATTTACAAAGTGTGAATGCTTTCAAGAATATTATTTCAGCAGGGTTGTGTTAATGAAATTTTAATGCATGCTTTTTATGTGATTGAAGTAGATATTATTTCTTGAACTAGAGAATTTTCCCACCTGCTTTAACATCCACTGGGTACAGCAAACGTTTTGCTTCAAATCCCTAAACTTATACTAGTAGCACTAATAGCATTTGATTCATGTTCAGCGTGTGGGGCACTTTCTGAATTTAATGCTTAGTATGAGAAATAGTAATAGTCTTAGCAAGCAAAATTTGAAGCATTCAAACAAACATCAACGCTTTGATAGCTCCTAAGAGTCAGGATATTTAAAAGTAAACTATAAACAGTAAAGACAACAAACAAGCATAAAAACACATATTTAACTCCTACTTTAGTAAACAATTCAATTTCTGAGACACAGTGTGTCAAGTAAAGAATGCAATACAATAAACATTCGTTTTTGTGTGATCTGTGACTCTGTAATTGCTTCTCATCATTTTAGCATGAAGAACAATACGCTTCTCAATTACATATATTAATATCACTGACTAAGGTTAACAAGATTCATCAAGAGTCAAAACTCATTGATTAAATCTCAGAGCTCACTTTGTAATAACAATCACACTCAAATAAACCTGATTATTAAACTCCTCAACTCTGTTGTCAGTCTCAATTTATTTATTACAGATCCTCCAATACAGTCTGAAATATATATAAACTTGATACAGAACAGTTTGACAGTCTGGCAGTACTCTCCTCGACCGTTTCCAGTCTTGCATGACCCACAATCACATGGACATGAACAGCAACTGTGTACTGACCTCAGTTCAGAGCCATGACCATTCACTGAAACGTTATCAGATGGGTCTTCACTGATAAGAATAACCTCCAAGACCTTCCCAACATCATCCAGATTATAATAAAATGATGTTTTTCTTTTCTGTGCTTTCAGTTTCTTAACCTGTGAAGATTGAATCTAAATGAATGGATTTAATCCATCAAGACACAGCTAATATTGAAAGCCATCAGTTACTCTTACTTACTTACCAATTTTCCTGTTTTGAAGAGGAAGAGTTGCTCTTCACTCAAATTCGAGTGCACTTGAAGGAGCAGGAACGTGTCTTTATTAGTGCTGCTTTATTAGTGGATGGCAGTGCTTTTACTTTTTTAAATGTATTTCTGGTGGAAAAATGTGACAAATTTGGTTTAATGAAATGGAAAATCTGAATTGCATGGACATAAAGATATCACAGGGACATGGAGGTGAACTCTGAATCCTGTTTAACTAAGGCTCATTTCACAATGAAATTAATTCCCAGGTTTGTTTTTGTCTAGTAACCGCCTACAGCAGCAGCTGTACAGGACACCCTAAAAATCGCCTACAGCAGCAGCTGCACAGAACACCCTTGTAAGCACCTTCAGCAGCAGTTGCGCAGGACACAGTTGTAAACCACCTACATTGCGCAGGACACCCTAGCAACCGCCTACAGCAGCAGCCCTAGTAAGCACCTTCAGCAGCAGCTGCGCAGGACACAGCAGCAATGGCGCAGGACACCCTAGTAACCGCTTACAGCAAAAGCAAAGCATGACACCCTAATAACTGCCTACAGCAGCAACTGCACAGAACAATTCAATAAAATTGTATTTATATGGCGCTTTTCACATCACAATTGTTAATTGTTTCAAAGCAGCTTTACATTAATAGATGTAGGAAAAGCATAGAAAAGCGAGCGTATTAATAATGTAACGTATACAGTGAAGTATTAAATTAAGCCAATGGTGGCGGACTCTCCAGAGGAGGAAAAAACCCCTAGGAGAAAAACCCTCCTGGCTAGTCCAGGGGGAAAACTCCTAGTAGGAGAAAAACCCCTGAGAGAGATACATATATATTTATATATATAAATACTATCGGGGTATGTGAACGGGTTAGCGGATTAAACTGGTTCCGCCGATGGTCGTTGGTCAGGCATCAGCTGGGCATCACGTTGAAGGACGGCCAGTAGATCAGTGGTGTGATGACCTTCACAGCAGCAGGAGCTGGGTCTGTTTGTCTCATTGTCCTCTGGGTCGAGGATGAGACAGGAAGAGATACAGAATCATATTAACGTATGGGCTGTTCATATGTAATGCAAGTGCCATACAGTATTGTGGTTTAAATCAGCTTGGTTCCAGACAGGCTAACTATTGCGGCATAAGTATATTACCCCGATGAGTTATGTGAATGCTTTGTTCTGGACAAACTAACTATTGCGTGATAAATTAATTTACTGGACATTTTATGTGATTGCTTTGTTAAAGAAGAATGTCTTGTAATTGCCTATAGCAGCAGCACAGATCACCCTAGTTACCGCCTAAAGCAGCAGCACAGGACGCTCTAGTAACCACCTACAGCAGCACAGGACACTATAATAACCACCTACAGCAGCAATAGTGCAGGACCCCCAGTAACCACCTACATCAGCAACGGCGCAGGACACATCAGTAACCACCTTTAGCAGCAGCTGTGCAGGACACCCTAGTAACCACCTTCAGCAGCAGCTGCGCAGGACACCCTAGTAACCGCCTACAGCAGCAGCTGCACAGAACACCCTAGTAACTGCCTACAGCAGCAGCAGCACAGAACACCCTAGTAACCGCCTACAGGAGCATAGGACAATCTAGTAACCACCTACATCAACAATAGTGCATGACACATCAGTAACCACCTACAGCAGCAGCTGCGCAGGACAACCTAGTAACCGCCTTCAGCAGCAAGGGCACAGGAAACCCTAGTAACCACCTCAGAAGCAATGATGCAGAACACCCTAGTAACCGCCTTCAGCAGCAGCAGTACAGGACACCCTAGTTTCCACCTACAGCAGCTGCTGCGCAGGACACCCTAGTAACCGCCTACAGCAGCAGCAGCAGTACAGGACACCCTAGTAACCACCTTAAGCAGAAATGATGCAGAACACCCTAGTAAATGCCTTCAGCAGCAGCTGCGCAGGACACCCTAGTAACCACCTACAGAAGCAATGGTGCAGAACACCCTAGTAACCACCTTCAGCAGCAGCTGCGCAGAACACCCTAGTAACCGCCTACAGCAGCAGCAGTACAGGACACCCTAGTAACAGACTAGACCAGCAGCTGTGCAGAACACCCTAGTAACCACCTTAAGCAGAAACGATGCAGGACACCCTAGTAAATGCCTTCAGCAGCAGCTGCGCAGGACACCCTAGTAAATGCCTTCAGCAGCAGCTGCGCAGGACACCCTAGTAACCGCCTACAGCAGCAGCTGCGCAGAACACCCTAATCACTGCCTACAGCAGCAGCAGCACAGAACACCCTAGTAACCGCTTACAGGAGCATAGGACAATCTAGCAACCACCTACATCAACAATAGTGCATGACACATCAGTAACCACCTACAGCAGCAGCTGCGCAGGACAACCTAATAACCGCCTTAAGCAGCAAGGACACAGGAACACCCTAGTGAACACCTCGGAAGCAATGATGCAGAACACCCTAGTAACCACCTACTGAAGCAATGGTGCAGAACACCCTAGTTTCCACCTACAGCAGCTGCTGCGCAGGACACCCTAGTAACCGCCTACAGCAGCAGCAGCAGTACAGGACACCCTAGTAACAGACTAGAGCAGCAGCTGTGCAGAACACCCTAGTAACCACCTTAAGCAGAAACGATGCAGGACACCCTAGTAAATGCCTTCAGCAGCAGCTGCGCAGGACACCCTAGTAACCGCCTACAGCAGCAGCAGTACAGGACACCCTAGTAACAGACTAGAGCAGCAGCTGTGCAGAACACCCTAGTAACCACCTTAAGCAGAAACGATGCAGGACACCCTAGTAAATGCCTTCAGCAGCAGCTGCGCAGGACACCCTAGTAAATGCCTTCAGCAGCGGCTGCGCAGGACACCCTAGTAACCGCCTACAGCAGCAGCAGTACAGAACACCCTAGTAACCAACTAGAGCAGCAGCTGTGCAGAACACCCTAGTAACCACCTTAAGCAGAAACGATGCAGGACACCCTAGTAAATGCCTTCAGCAGCAGCTGTGCAGGACACCCTAGTAAATGCCTTCAGCAGCAGCTGCGCAGGACACCCTAGTAACCGCCTACAGCAGCAGCAATACAGAACACCCTAGTAACCAATTAGAGCAGCAGCTGTGCAGAACACCCTAGTAACCACCTTAAGCAGAAACGATGCAGGACACCCTAGTAAATGCCTTCAGCAGCAGCTGCGCAGGACACCGTAGTAAATGCCTTCAGCAGCGGCTGCGCAGGACACCCTAGTAAATGCCTTCAGCAGCAGCTGTGCAGGACACCCTAGTAAATGCCTTCAGCAGCAGCTGTGCAGGACACCCTAGTAACCGCCTACAGCAGCAGCAATACAGAACACCCTAGTAACCAATTAGAGCAGCAGCTGTGCAGAACACCCTAGTAACCACCTTAAGCAGAAACGATGCAGGACACCCTAGTAAATGCCTTCAGCAGCAGCTGCGCAGGACACCCTAGTAACCATCTACAGGAGCAATGGTGCAGAACACCCTACTTTGCACCTACAGCAGCAGCTGTGCAGGACACCCTAGTAACCGCCTACAGCAGCAGCAGTACAGGACACCCTAGTAACAGACTAGAGCAGCAGCTGTGCAAAACACCCTAGTAACCACCTTAAGCAGAAACGATGCAGGACACCCTAGTAAATGCCTTCAGCAGCAGCTGCGCAGGACACCCTAGTAAATGCCTTCAGCAGCAGCTGCGCAGGACACCCTAGTAACCGCCTACAGCAGCAGCAGTACAGAACACCCTAGTAACAGACTAGAGCAGCAGCTGTGCAGAACACCCTAGTAACCACCTTAAGCAGAAACGATGCAGGACACCCTAGTAAATACCTTCAGCAGCAGCTGTGCAGGACACCCTAGTAACCACCTTCAGCAGCAGCTGCGCAGGACACCCTAGTAACCGCCTACAGCAGCAGCAATACAGAACACCCTAGTAACCAATTAGAGCAGCAGCTGTGCAGAACACCCTAGTAACCACCTTAAGCAGAAACGATGCAGGACACCCTAGTAAATGCCTTCAGCAGCAGCTGTGCAGGACACCCTAGTAAATGCCTTCAGCAGCAGCTGCGCAGGACACCCTAGTAACCGCCTACAGCAGCAGCAATACAGAACACCCTAGTAACCAATTAGAGCAGCAGCTGTGCAGAACACCCTAGTAACCACCTTAAGCAGAAACGATGCAGGACACCCTAGTAAATGCCTTCAGCAGCAGCTGCGCAGGACACACTAGTAACCATCTACAGGAGCAATGGTGCAGAACACCCTACTTTGCACCTACAGCAGCAGCTGCGCAGGACACCCTAGTAACCGCCTACAGCAGCAGCAGTACAGGACACCCTAGTAACAGACTAGAGCAGCAGCTGTGCAAAACACCCTAGTAACCACCTTAAGCAGAAACGATGCAGGACACCCTAGTAAATGCCTTCAGCAGCAGCTACGCAGGACACCCTAGTAACCACCTTCAGCAGCAGCTGCGCAGGACACCCTAGTAACCGCCTACAGCAGCAGCAGTACAGAACACCCTAGTAACCAACTAGAGCAGCAGCTGTGCAGAACACCCTAGTAACCACCTTAAGCAGAAACGATGCAGGACACCCTAGTAAATGCCTTCAGCAGCAGCTGCGCAGGACACCCTAGTAACCGCCTACAGCAGCAGCAGTACAGGACACCCTAGTAACAGACTAGAGCAGCAGCTGTGCAGAACACCCTAGTAACCACCTTAAGCAGAAACGATGCAGGACACCCTAGTAAATGCCTTCAGCAGCAGCTGCGCAGGACACCCTAGTAAATGCCTTCAGCAGCGGCTGCGCAGGACACCCTAGTAACCGCCTACAGCAGCAGCAGTACAGAACACCCTAGTAACCAACTAGAGCAGCAGCTGTGCAGAACACCCTAGTAACCACCTTAAGCAGAAACGATGCAGGACACCCTAGTAAATGCCTTCAGCAGCAGCTGCGCAGGACACCCTAGTAACCACCTACAGCACCAATGGCACAGGAAACTCTTTTAACTGCCTACAGCAGGAGCTGCGCAGAACACCCTAGTAACACAAAGACATTTAGCTGAAATACAAACTAAAGCTGGTGTAGGATGAGAGGTTATCACTGCTATGTAGATGTCCAGTAAAGTAAGCGTTTACCCCTAAATCTCTGAAGACAACATTTAAACCCTCATGTCACTTGACACACCTATAGAGTTTGCGTTGAATTGGGACCTAAATCAAGATTTAAAAGCTCCCCTTTGTTCTTACAAGCACATCAGCTTAAAGGTCAGCTCTTCGCGGTTTGATCAGACTGTCAGTATTGTACATTTAAAAGGGCATGGCATCTCAGCAGAGAATCAGAAGCTACTATCTCATTCCCAATCTGTACACTGAGCTCATGTCTAGCTCATGTAATCTCCTCTGCACGGAAAGCCCACCCCGTGACATCTGGGCCTCCTCTAGAATGATGAATCGTGACCAAATCCTTGCAGTGAATGAAACCACAACACACGCAGTCTGACCTTTGCATCGGCTGTCTGTCACTCCACCTGTCTATCAGGTTTTTTTGAATATGAATGCGACTTTTTTTTTCCTTGGTACATTCATAAATCCATTCATTCTCCATCTGTAGGAATTTGTAAGATATTTGTATCTTTTATTTGGTACTTTTGCAGCATTCCGTGAAGCTTCTGACTGACAAATCTCAATATGAAAACCGTTCCAGCACAGATTCAGTTGCTAGTCCCAGCGGATACCATGAAATGTGGCTTTATTTAGAGAGCATTCCTGAGCCGCACTGACAACAGCCATGAGATTATACATGTATCCAAGAATTGTCGTTCTAGTGTGCCCAGTACTGGCATCAAAGACAAATGCATTGTCAGAGAAATAAAATATGAGACACAGTCAGGTATTTTAATAGCTTTTTGCTATTGTAATTGCCCTTTAGATTTGTCAGTCCGCTATTTTAATGTCCATTTCAAATTGATATGGGTCATTTACACCCAGCGCTGTTTGTTTTCAGTCAGATACTTGTTATTCAGGGGATGAATACCTAAAGTGTCTGATGTTACACAAAGCGCTTAAGGGGATGCAGGGTTCAAGTACTCTGTTAAAGAGAAAGCAGGTGTGTGTGATCTTTCTAATTCCTGTTTCAGGCTTTGGATTTAACCTGCAGTTCTTCTGTTAGCACCCAAGATATACAAACTGTAACCGATTTACCAACGTTTAGCTCATCAAACACTACTAATTTTTTGTCATGTCTTGTGTTTAATATGTGATTATTTTTGCTTTGCATATCAAAATATTGTCTTAATTTAATTTAAGTGGAACACAGACTCAACATTGAAAAGCCAGACTGAATATATGTTTAATATTTTAATTACGACTGCTGCTACATGTAAATCTGTTTAAAATGCTTTAGTGATTCTGATATCAGATTTAAGAAAACAGTGCCATCCAGTGGTTTCAGTTTACCAATTTAAAAGACAGCATTTATTTAAAATGCAATAAAATTCATTTTAAATAAAAAATATATAACTTTTATTAAAAGAAGTATTTGCAATAACATACAATTAATGCCCACATTGGCGTTAACAATTATACATCGCACATCATCAGTTTATGTTCCCAGTTGCATGTCATTGTATTTAATAAAGATTTAAAATATTTACATTGAGCATAACACAACATCAAATTGGTTGTAATGATCTGAAAGCTGTAGCGTGTGAGGAGCGCAAACACATATTTCAGCTTATATTCAATGAGCTGAAATGAATTTGTTTACATCAGTCACAGCTCTTCGCTCATCTTTAATGAGTTATGATAATTAGTTTTCAGTTTAATGGGTCACTACAATCTAACAGATGTAATTACTTTTACCTGTTGTTCTTTATAAGCTGAGGCTTTGATCTAAATCGTGAATGAAAGACACTCTGATAAAAAATACTGGCTATGAATTATTACAGTATATTATCTATAGATCATTGTCGTTCTGTTGAAATACAATTAAAGCATGTAGTTGCAGAGTTATGATATATGAAGCAATTACAATTTTGCTCAAATGTGTATGTACTCTATATAATGTTTTGTCACAATACAAATCAAAGCAGCTTTGTTTAAAAACAGTGGCTTCAAATCTCCAGTGTAAAGGCCAATGGTGATAGTGGTAATAGAAGAGGAAAACACCTGCCAGGTGGGACATATTTAGACAAAGATGCAGTACATAAGCACATTTACAATAATTCAAGGTCAACGACAACATAAATAATATGTACAGACTCTAAACTGGAACACGTAATACATGCACATTGCCCCCGTCTTATCTTCACTCCACTGGCTCCATGTAGATCATATAGAAATCCATTTTAATTCCTTTTTTTTGCATTTAAAGGCCTTAATGGCCTTGCCCCTCCCTATATCTCTGAGCTGTTACATCATTATAGACCCACCCGTTCTCTCAGGTCAGCGGATCAACTGCTACTAACTGTACTTAAAACTAAGCGGGATCGTGCTTTTGCGTTAGCAGCTCCTAAATTGTGGCATGATATACCTCTGCACATCAGACAGGCATCTTCATTTTCTGTTTTTAAGTCTCTTCTAAAAACCCACCTTTATGCTTTGAACTTTCAAAACTGAAATTGATGTGATATAGGTGATATAGATTGTATTGGGTTTCTGTATGGTGTGTTAGTTGGGCTTTTATGTATTTATTATGTATGTATGTATTATGTATTTATTTATTGTTTACTGTACATTTCTTTGTGTCCATTTATGGATTTGCTCTATAAAGTGCTCTATAAATAAATGTTGTTTGCTTGCAGACTGTTCATGAAAGTAGGAACTAATTCATTGGTCAATAAAAATGTAATGTAAAAAATTATTGGAATTTGAAGTGTTGTTAGATGTTATTTCCTTTATATTTACTGGTTTCCAGTCAATAGAGCATTTTAACAAAGTATGAAGTTCTATATATCTGAATTAGTTTAGTTCTTAAAAGCACTGTGTTCAAATCATTAAGGGAATACAGTACCTAGGCCAGTTGAGTTTTAGAACAGTTTTTTGTCACAAATTTTCTTTGGGGGGCCGCGAAGGAATGCACGGTACACAAGGGGGGCCACACGCTAAAAAAGTTTGGGAACCACTGACCTAGGCGACTTAAACAATGTAGTTTCCCAGACAGGGTTTAGATTTATCCAGATTCCAGGACTAGGCATTCGTTATATTAGGACATTAAAGTGGTTTTTACAAACATACCTCACAAAAAACTGCCATGATTTAGTTTCCTATGACATTTTCCATGATATATATATATATATATATATATATATATATATATTCCAAAACGCAATAAATCCATTTTGACTAATTTGGATAAAAATGTGTTTTCTATACCAAGAAAGTGACAAGATTAAAACCACTATTTTCTGTTACCAACTTTCACATAACATCTTTAGGTTATAATAACATTACAGATTCAAATCCATAACTTGATTTTCAAAGATTTATTATAAAAATTGATTATTTATTCCAATAAAACCTTTTTTTATGTTATAAATCTATTGAATCAATATATAAATGTGCATTCGTCT
The DNA here is from genome assembly GCF_027580225.2 of Misgurnus anguillicaudatus. Taxonomy (NCBI): domain Eukaryota; kingdom Metazoa; phylum Chordata; class Actinopteri; order Cypriniformes; family Cobitidae; genus Misgurnus; species Misgurnus anguillicaudatus. Next base: position 6,458,444 of record NC_073352.2, on the reverse strand, counting down.
TTGTCATGTTATATTCATTTAGTTGACTAGTGGTATATACTGATTTAAAAAATAAACATTAATGGCATTAATCAAACACTTACTTTGTCATATTAAGAACACTTTCATTGCTGCTGTCATCCTTGGGACGTCATCCTTGGGGTCAATTTGTTAGCATGACAGAAGCTTGATGCTGTAGGGAGAATAAGCAACAACCGACATTTTTCTGTCTCCCGAGTGCCTCTCATGTGTATTAATAGATTTTAATGGCTTACATTGTTTTCCCATCACAGAAAACCACCACAGGTTTATCCATGCCATTAAAGTATTAGTTTGTTTTTATTTGTTTTTTGATCACGAAGTACAAGATGAGGAAAACTAGGATTCGATGTCTATTGTTTAAAGTGCCTGGAATGGTGCGCTGTGATTTGTTGAGCGGATTTATTGCATTATGCAGAAAAGGAGGAGTGGCATTTATGGCATGAAAGATGACAGAATAACATGGCGGATATTGTATTTTGTGTAAAATTAAGTACCGTAAAACTTCAAATAATAGCCGAGTCCCAAATAGACGCCTGGTGTGACGACAGGTTTGGGTAAATAAACGCCTGTCTCAAATAAAGGCCTGGTCTGTTTTTTAGTTTTGAGTTGTATTTAATCTTCTAAAACCCGTCAGATTGTCTGTTTAAGCCAGTTCTATGGTGCAGATTGAACACGCTAAAGTTTTTTTTGCTTACCGGTAGATGTCACGTGACGGACGCAGTTGTTCCTTTACTCATCACTATGACAACACAACAAGCTTCGTCGCCAGGATTGAGGTGATGACAGTAGCGATTCAAGTGGCAATCGAGAGAGTCAGGACTTTTCCCGGTGGGCCGGTAGTGTTTTGGGGCCGCTGATAATAGCCGGGCTTTCAGTCTTTTGTCATGCATGCACTCCCGCCACACATTGTATTTCTCACGCAGAAACACTATTTATCATATTTAATATGCTGCAGCGCCTAAAATGTATCTGGCCGCACTGCTCTCTCTCTCTATCAAGCCCGTCTTCCCTAGAGTTCTAGTCGAGCGAGCCAATCAGGCCCGGAGTGGGTAATCGGGAGAACCGGGAGGATTCCCGGTGGGCCGCTTCACTTTTGGGCCGGTCGAGTTTTTTTTTTTTTTTTTACATTTGTCACTTTAGTGAGTCTGTCTTCTCTTAAATCACACTTCACACGTTTCGCATTGACACTGCAGCGCGCAGCCTCTGCATGGGTTGTACCATGTGAAGGAGTTTTCCCCTCCCCTCCCATAGAGTTGGTTCGGTCCATAGCACGTCTATTCCAAAACTTTTCTCCGGTAGGCTGGGCCGGCGCTACCGTAACAAAACGCGTCTGAGAGGAGGAGGGCGTAAAAAAACAGGTTGAAGAAAAAGCCATTGTAGAAGGATGCTGCCAAATGTGCCAAACTTACAGATTTATTTTCAAGAGGACAAACAAAAGTGACAACAGGTAACTTAAAGAGAAATAAGCCTAGTAATGGTTAGCATTAGCAACTTAATTATTCGCCTAATACCGTTTTCAAACTATTTACAAGCCAACATTTTTTTTGTTAAAATATTAGCCTTTTGTGTATACATGCGATTCATAGACTTTGCAGATATTATGCAAGCAGTTTCTGAGCAGCAGATAAGCCAGTTCCCCGCTAAAAATGAGGATGCCATGAGTAAACAATATGAATTAAAGTTATTTAACCCTCAGGTTGTGTTCAGAACCATATAACACCTTTTGTGTTCCCAGTCAAAAATGAGCAGCCTAAAAATAGCTTATAAATCACTTGTTATGCTATATATTTACCCAATATCAATATTTTTGTCAAATTGTTTTCTTTTTAAATTAGGACTGGGTTTTATATATCTATTTGCACCTGATTAATCATAGCCCTCATCGCATTAGCAATGCTAATAATTTATCAACCTTTCCTTGTGGAATAGACTCTAAACAGGGCTGGGTTGTTTTGGCCCATAATGGGTAAATATTGGACAGAACACACTGGGTTAAAATTGACCCAATGCTGGGTTGTTTTAACCCAACTGTTGGGTTACTATAATCCATGGTTGCATAACAACAACCCAACATTGGGTTATTTTTAACCCAGCATGTGTTCTGTCCAATATTTACCCATTATGGGTAAAAAATAACACAGCCTTTTTAGAGTGTAAAGGAATATTTTTGTTAACTTCTCATCTTAAGTAAAACATTATTTAACTTTTACCTTATTTGTTTAACCATGATATTAATAAAAACTATAGTAAGAGCTGAACTGTTGCTTTATTTATCCATTTTGAAAAAAGTGCTAATTTGGAATAACACTATGGAAAAAGTGGGCCGGTCTTGGGCCTGAAACTCCTGGGCTGAAAAGTGGCCCCACTCCGGCCCTGGAGCCAATACAAAAAAAGAGAAAGAGGCTACACAATAGCCAATCAGAAAATAGCACTGTTGTATCTGGGTAAGATTTCACGCAACAACCAATAAAAAAACATATCATTGTTTGCTTTATTTATACTGCCAATAATTTATTACACGAACTAATTTGTTAAACACATTCAAATTAAAAATAAAACGTAATATGTGGTTACCTCCTGCTGTCATGCTGGAACAATTAAATTAAAAGCCTGTCTCTTATAGACGCCTGTCTCTTTTAGACGCCTGGTGTGATGATAGGTTTGGGAAAATAAAAGCCCGGGCTATTATTTGAAGTTTTACGGTATTTACTTTTAAATACTAACCTGATAACATAACTGATTTTGGCAGTAACTCATTTTTTTAAAATGGTGTTTATCGTGTTTTGGAACCAAATTTTTCATATGCCTCAGAGGATTACAATACATTGTGCAGTGTTTTGCATTGCCTTCCCTGTGAAGCTAACATTAGGAGAGAGTTGGTGAATTTTCAGATCGTGTCAGGAAAACACTTTTCATTTGTTCTCTTCATTTTATCTTTTCAAGGATTATTTTTTTAAACGTGACACAGCTGGACGCAGACTTATCAGAGAGACTGAAAAGATGATGAAAAGAGGATGCAGTGCAGACCATTTTACAGTTTTTTTTTAGTCACTTTGGTACATTTCTTAGATCAGAACTGAAATTCTCAAAACTACCTGTTTCATGCTTCAGAAAAATATCAGCTATTGCTGCGTTCCAGAGCCCATCCAAACTAGAGGGATGTAGGACTTACCTATCTACCTCCAACTAGGAAAAGTGCACTGGAAGGCCTGTCGAAGTGGAACCCCCTACCGGCGAACTCGGGGGAGTTCGACCTACCCCGACTATAACAAAATAAGTCGGAGGACAATGGCGGCGCCCATAGAGTTTCACGTCGTGAGAGGAAAACTTCAAGGAATAGACTATAAATTGTACTTCTCTGCTTGTAGGGTTGTTTTAGACACTGTTATTTTACCACAGCTTGTTTTTTATATTATGGCATGAAATTATGTCGTTATTATCTGTTAGCATGAAGATATGGTAAAAGTATACCAAGTTACTTAAGCGACATGGAGCGCTTTTATATAATGGCTCCAGAACACTTAAACTTGTAAATATGTTTAACTTGATGTTTTACTGTAGTGTGAACTGCACAGTTCGGACCGACGTTTAAAAGTCATGTAGTCTATACGAGCCTTTAGAAGACCGGTCAGTCGTCTATGTTTTCTGTTTACGTTCCACTTCAAATGCCTGGAATGCTTTGAAGTAGGACCTAGGGCACATCACCAAGGATAAGTCCCACGTCCCACTGGTTTAGGTGGGCTCTGGAACGCAGCATAAGAATCTGTTTACCCATTCATTGGTTAGACAATGGTGCAAGTTTATTTCAACCAACTCTCCACCTTTCTCACACACTGCTTTCAGTTATTGAAACTTGGTAACTAGTAAAAGCAGCCTCCAAATCTTCAGTACTCATCTTGTTGGATCTGTCTGCTGCTTTTGACACAGTTAACCACCAGATCCTCCTGCCAGCCCTTATGACAAAGAATGTATTTGGAACCACACTCCAGTGGTTTGAGTCTTAATTCTAAGGTAGGTGCTTTAAGGTGTCTTGGAGGAATGAGGTGTCTAAGTCATAACATCTCACTACTGGGGTTCCTCAGGGCTCAGTGCTTGGACCGCTTCACTTTTCCATTTACAGTACATGCCATCCTTAAACATGGTTTTTCTATCACTGCTATGCTAATGACACCAAACTTTATTTCTTATTCCAGGTATCAATAGCCGCTCACATCTTAGCTAAAGGATCACCACCTTCAACTTGACCTGGCAAAGACACAACTGTTTGTGTTACAGACCATTTTACTAAAACTGCCTTTTCTTGCTTCCAGCAAAAAACCTTGCTAACTCAACCTGAGCAGATGAATCTTTAGTCATTTAAAAAAATACTCAAGACATTTTTATCGTCAACACTTGACCCACATTTTTTACATTGTGAATTTTTTTTTGCTGTCTTCAATTTTTTGTTGAATCAACTCAGATTTACAAGTAATGTCAACTTACTATTATTTACCTTGACATTAGGACAATTTTAGGATTGTCGTAAGGGGGGAAATCGACGCAAATTTAGCCTGATTATCTTGTGGTGTGTACCCAGCTTTAGCTACTTTATTGCAGGATTTAGTGACTGTTAGACTCATTTAGTAATATTTTTTACAAATAAAGCGACTAATGACAATCTAGCCACTATTTGAAACTGGCTTTACATCTGTTCACATTCAGTGTCACCACGAGTGCCAGGTCTTGCTTTCCCAGTGAAATGCACGTCTTTCAGCATCTTATCTGTGCAGTAAGAGTTACATTGTTGTACAGGAGACACACCCCAAATCTCACAGGAACCTGTAACTATTTTACAGGGTGGCTAATTCATATCAATTTGTAAGAAGTGAATTGTACAAAACTTATGATTATTAGAAAAAGCAACAATGAAGGCCCACAAACTAATACAAACTAGCCACCTCATTATATTGATGCAAATTGCCATTGTGTTGTGATGTTTCAATGTAACCAAGCTCACAATACCAAATAAATGACAATACCAAATCAATTTGGTGAAAACTCAACCTATTGGTCAAAAGTTGTAATGATTTGTGTTATACGGTAATATGTATCGTTTTCCCACTTTTTTTCTAAGGGATTCTAGGTCCTATTAAATTGTGTTGAAACAGAATGGTCCCTGTCATGCTGGTCCCTGTAATTGCTGCTTGCAGCTATATTTATTTCAGCAATCCTGTTTAAAAACTACATACCGCAGCTTTATGGATCCCAACTTTATAATGTATTGTTGACTTAATGGTTGGGTAAACAGTTTGGTGGAGATGTGCTATCACATTGCAGAATAATTGGTCAAACTAAAGGCTCACTGGTTGACCAGAAAGTAGAAAAGATTTCAATATGTTTCCAGATTCATCATATCCCTGTTTCTCTTCTCAGGGCTATTTCTTTACCATTCCTTTCTTGTTTCTTTTGGGTCTGCAGAGTTGGGAAACACTGACCGAAACAATAACAGTGGAAATCCATCCTTTGCACCTACACCTAATGTTGGGTTCATGTTTTACCAGGCAGTATTGTATTCCCAATCTCTGGACAAGAGCTAGTCTATTTTATTAGGCAGGTCTGTTTCTGTAGTTTTCTGTTCAATCCTCTTAGTGTCGCATTTATACTAGACCAAAACTGTGCAAACAGCTGTGTAAACAAAGGACACATGTTCAATAAGCTCCTCTGACTTCAAATGTACTACAAAACATACAGTACTTTAGCAGATTTTTTATAAAAGCAAAACTACCTATTAAAGGTGCAATTTGTAAGATATTTGCAGTAAAATCTCCAAAAACCACTAGGCCAGTGTTATATATTTTGTCCAGCTGATTACTATCAATATCTGTAATGTTTTCAACTACTTGTAAATCGTGAGAAAATTTCCATTCAAAACATTGTTACGGGGCAGTGCAGTCTCCTGTCAATGACGTTAATATCCATGTGACCCTTTGTCACCGCCTTTACTGACGTAACCCACATGAGAACACTGGTCGAGCTCGAAAAAATAAAATGGCGGCCAAGGAAGCGGCTGGAGCACAAATTTAGTGAAAATAAACGTATATTTTCACTTTTTAAGCATTCTAATTTCATTTCTAGCGAGAAATTAGTATTGTAGTTTTCAAATATGTGATTAGTTATCACAAAGGCGCTCTCTGTTTATATTTCAAACACGCTGCCTTTGAAGTGCGTCGGAAAGCCTTTCTCTGAGCGGCCTTCAGGCCTCCGAGTCCGAAGTCATGTCCTCATGAGGCAGCAAGGCCACAAGTCCTCACAGTCCTCACAGTCTTGAGGTTTCGGACGCAGCCAGTGTCGTGGACAAATGCGGAACTACACGCTTGCTTATGGACTTATGGATATCTCTGTACCGTCTGCCGCTGGTTGTGTCAGCTCCTGTAAGCGTACGGGCCAACCAAACGACCCAAGAAGAGTTTTGGACAAAACGAGGAAGGATCAATTTGGTGTTGCATTATCTGGATAGAGAGAGCTTCACGACAACATTTAGACCGAGATTCTGATCCTGCTTGTGTTTTACGCGATGGGTGAGTTGTTTTGATTCGTAACCCTTCAAAAAACGTATGCTATTATATTGATGACAACATTACTGTAATCAGCGCATTTTCCCGCGGACGATATGCACATCAAAGGTATTGTGAGATTCTGATCCTGCTTGTGTTTTACGCGATGGGTGAGTTGTTTTGATTCGTAACCCTTCAAAAAACGTATGCTATTATATTGATCACAACATTAGTGTAATCAGCGCGTCTTCCCGCGGAGGATATGCACATCAAAAGGTATTGTACAGCAATATAAATGGTCATTTTAAGACACTTCACAATAAGATTTGTACTGTCAATACATTATGTGAAAAATCATTGTAGATTGTAAGTTGAAAACTTAATTCTGAGCTGTGTTTACCATCGAATTTGGACTAATACTGTAATATCAATATGACTAACAATTTCGTTTTGAACATCACATATAAACTTACATAATGAAATAAACGATGTCATCAAACGCAACATTTATAAGACTTGATTACCTTATCCATCAACGTGATTTCTCGTTCTCGTCTGATATGGCAAAAGTTAAAAACTACAAATCCCATAATTCCACGCTGCTTCAGAGCGTCAGTAAACAACATCATTGTTTTTGTTTGATCTGGCGCCATCTTTCGGCGCATTTTACAAATTGTATCTTTAATGATAAGGTCTGATAGCTCTAATAATAGCATTTTTGTTTGTCATGTTTAAAGTCTTCAGCCCAAAGCAAAAACAAAGAGGGATGGTAAACATGTTGTCAAAGAGGGAATAGACAATGGTCATAAAATGATCATTAATATGATCACTATTGCTTTACATTGGAAGTGGAGCTTCGGGAGAAAAATTTATGATATGACACTTTGAATATTTACTGTATATATGGGTGCGTGGGGCAAAAACTAACACAGGGGGCCCTATTTTAACGACCTAAGCGCATTGTATAAAGCGCACAGCGCAACGTCTAAATGGGCGTGTCCGAATCCACTTTTGCTAATTTAACGAGGGGAAAAATGGTTTGTGCGCCAAGCGCATGGTCGAAAAGGGTTGGTACAATTTTTTTAATGAGAAATGGGAGTATTTCGGGCGTAACTTGCAATAAGCCAATGAGAGTCTCAGCTCTCATCCCCTTTAAAAGCAAGTTGCGCTGGCGCTATGTCTAATCCCTATTTAGATGACGAACTTTGTAAACTGAAAAACTAAGCGGAGGAAGAAGATCCCCAGTTTAAGATTAATGTTAAATAATTGTGTTGTTTTCACTTGTATTGAAATTGTTATTTTTTGGATTAAAACCTTTAAAACCCGTTTTCTTTTAGTCATGGAAGTAAAAAAGCAGGCTTATAGTTGCTTTAAATGTCCAATATCATCAAAAAAATAATTTACAAGTATGTAAAAAAAAGGTTTTAACTCTAAAAATACTTTATTTGTAACAAACAGGAGATAAAGAATTTACAAACGGCTCTCCTTTCAGCACTTGGACAGCGTCACGAGATTTTTTAAGCATATCTTAAAAATGTTTCTCATCTCACCATATCCACAGTTACAGAGTCATCATATCCAATAAATCCGTGAGGTAGCATTAAAAAAACATTTAAAAACAGATGCATTTGTTTAAATCAAAGCATTTATTTACTTACCAGGCTGCAGGTGAAGCAGCTCTTTGTACCTTCTAACGTCTCATAATTAGTCCTCATTTATGTCCAAGAGACTCAATAATAATCTTTTACATTCAATCCTTTAATCTTTCATATTTAAAAGCGTTTTTGTGCTGCTGCGTATTCATGTATGTGTTAAGCAAACCCGCGTTGTCGTCCCGTTTAGGAGCATATTACTAATGTGCTCTTTAAATAACAAAAAACACATTGCGCCATTGACTTTAGACTTTAGACCAGGTTTTTGTTGGTCAAAATAGCAACGCGCCAACAATGCGCCTGAACACACCTCGTTTTCATACCAGAACGCCCATGGGCGCAAAAGGGGGCGCAAATGCATTTGCTATTTAAACAACGCGGCGCTAAACGTGAAAATTAGGGTGGAAACTAGCGAAAGACCCTTGCGTCGCGCATTGCGCTGCATTGCGCCAGGTGTAAGATATAGCCCAGGGTTAGTTGTAACATTTTTACATTGTTGCACAAGGTTGAGCGTTTTGATTTTCCTTTTTTTTTTACGCTGCCAAAAGACGATATCTCACAAATTATTGGAAATGCATAAAGTTTTATCCAGAGAGTTATTGATGAACGAGTGTTTTGGTGTCATGCAAGTAATTTTTTTCATGTTTTTTTTTTAAGTTGGGTGTGTAGGATACCAAATCCAATTCTATGTCATATTAATCAGAGTCTTGTTGACTAAAACACAGCATCATTTTGAAATATGTCTGCAGCTCTTAGCTACTTTTTTGGTGGGCTTGAAAATATTTTGACCCAGCGGGGTTAATTGTAACGCTGTGTTACAACTAACCCCTCAGCACTAATGATATGAAAACAGCTAACGTTAGTGTAAATCTTGCCGTTGTTTTAAATAGGCTACACACAAATGATTGCTGGCTGCCAGCGAAATAAATGTGCCTGTGTTATCAAAAATCATGTGTCTAATTTATTTTTGTTCAAATCTTTAATAAAGACTGAATAAGGTCATGTCGAAGATTAAAATCACAATGAAATGAATGGCTAAAATCAGACTGCTCATTATCTCAGAATTTGATATTGAAACTGTAGTATGATTATTACAGATTGGATCACATATAAAAAAAAATTGTCATAATTTTGCTGCTTTTTCTCACATATTTATACATTTGTATACATTTATAATTGAACTATTGTTAGAAAAAGGCTGGATTAATGAATTCAGTGTGGATACCTGTCTAGTATAGACAGATATATAAACAATCTCCACTTCAAGTATAAAGACAAAAAAGTATTTAAATATTTGCCTGCAAACTTAATTTTAAGCAAGTGTTACAACGAACCCCCTGCCTTTTACAATTAACCTCACCTATGGGGTAAGTTGTAACGTTTGCACTCCTGTCACGTTTGGTGTAATTGTCCAAGAATGGTAAGTACTAGAAATAAACATCAAATGTTCATTTGTAGCAGAGATATGTGTGTTGCTTGTGTAAAAATATAATTAATCAAACTCAAATATGTTTTGAATGATTGAGCCAAAACCAAAAAGCGTTAGCTTGTGCCCCACTCTCCCCTATTTATTTATTTATTGTTTGGTCAAAAGTGTCGCTGGCTGAATGATTGACAAGCGGTACAAACCAATCTGTTTCACACAGGCTCACTGTTATTCAAATGTGGCATCTCTACAAGGCAATAAGTGCAAGGCAGATTAATATTAGAATTTGAATTATAGATCTCTTATGTGTTAATTTTTAAGGACCTTAAGCTTATTGATTGTGTGAATAGAAAGGTTTAATGGGTCTTTGTCAAAACTGGAGCTTGTTATTGGTTGTCTGGAAATCTTGACAGATCTATAGAGGTTAAGATGAGGTCACTCTCCTGCTGACTATTAAATATTTAATGTGAATATTTAATTTGGTTGGTCAACCTTCAAACCTCAGCCGGTCTCATTGATATTACACCTACTGTCCATGCAGATGAGGAAGGAAATGAGCTTTACTTCACATCATCAGGAAATGAATGATCATCATCATGTGTGCTGTGTGTGAATGTTGGTGTAAAATAGACAATGTGAGTGAGAAAACAAATGGGCATTAGTACATATAGCGTAAACCATTTACCATCTACAGTAAAAATCCCTTTTTGGATATACAGCTTTTTAGAGCAATGTCGGTGTTTATGTTTTACATTTATTTTACACCACTGTTTATATTCTCATAAAAACAGGCTGGGGAGTTCTGTTCAGTCCCTCCATCAGAAGCAAGCAAGCAAGCAACTGTATTTATATAGCACATTTTTAAACAACAATCGTTGCTCAAAGTTCTTTACAAAAATAAAATGAAAACATTAAAAAGAAAACAATATTTAATGTTGCATAAACCCTAACCAAACTCAACATTCAAATGCTAAAAAAAATAAATGGGTCAGTGACAAAAACGGTTCGGTAAGATGAGAAATTCAAAAATCTTTCTAAAAGTACACATCAGTTTTATTTCAATGCACATATTGCATTTATGTTAATTTTATGCAATAAAAAAAAATTTTTGCACCATTTTTAAGAAAGTTAAGATTTAATGGACCTGAAAATGTCAAATGGTGTAACCGCCAAAGAATGAGAAATATTAAATATTTTATCCACCTTGATGTCATGTAAGCGTAATCATCAAAAATAATAATAATCATTTTAAAATATCATTTTATTAGTTATTTCTAAATGTAAATTTTAATGCGTTTTTGTATTTGTCCTGACATATGCTGAAAACAGCTCTGTTTTCTAAATAATCTTTGAGAATGTATGTAAAATGTATGTAAAAAATCATATTACATTAAACTAGATGATTATATTCTGTTCCACATTTTTCTGAAAAATTTATATTTTTATTTTAAAAAATAATAGTTATACCGATTGACACAGACCGTTACACCACATTGACATTTTTGCAATTATTCCCCAAATATTCTTTCAAAATGAAAAAAAAAAACTTTTAGAAATTTTAGATTTGGTCCTCAAAAAAAAAATGTATGCAAGTAATTCTGCCCTCTTGTCCTTGTTTTACTGAGACATGATCATGGCAGGCCCATGTTCTGTCTGCACATGGCCTTTTATGGTTGGTCTGCATGCCTCCGTGTCTCATCACTTTTACCCCACTCCCTTGTCATCCTCTTGTCTTTATAGAGGGTATGCACATGATGTCACCGTCGGCGAGAGGGATTGCGGTTACGCACACTGAGTGGCAAAAGACAGCGCGGCAGCATTTGAGTCACAGCGTGATTTTCAAACTAGTCGGGTCACAGATGTTTTCACACTGCGTAACTATCTGGGATAGCGTTCAGTCGCTGCTTTCAGACTGCATGATGGATTGGCGACAGGGGGTTTCACACTGCATGACTTTACCATAGGAAGATTCGCTGACAACTTTGTCCCGGTCCGCAAACTACGTCTCACAACCAAACGCACGCGAGAAGTGACAAGGAAACAATGCGAGGTCACGCGTACAAGACCGGAGTTCTCACGTGAGACTGGGATTATTATTAAAAATGGTAGCCCGCACGAAGCGTGCCATACAAATTGCATGTGCGCTCATTTGCAGCAGAAAGAAGAAAAAGATTATGAAGGAGGAAATGGTTGGGGGACTACTCCCCGAACTTCCAACTATCCTGTATGTTGCTCTCTCACCAATGTTATTTTCAGTCACATTTCACACCCCATGATTTTAAATCGCCGACAGGTTCAGCATGCCAGATATCTCATGGGTGTCGGCGACTCGTCTGCGATTCTCTCAGATCACATCTTTGATAATTCACACTGTGTGATTGTAACTCGCGTGCATGAGGCGCACCGATTTTCCTGTGACTTTGGGCATTTGTCTGCGATTTCTCAAAACCTGATGGCGAGTCAAAATCAGGGCTAAAATCATGCAGTCTGAACTCGGCATAAGGAATGAGAAAATCGATAATGTACTGAGGAGCTAAGCCTGAAATTGCTTGTAAACAAACAAGAGAATTTTAAAATCTATTCCAAATTTGACAGGAAGCCAGTGTTAGGATTGCAGTACGAGTGAAATATGGTCTCTCTTAAAAATTGTTAAAAACCTGCAGCATTTTGCACTAACTGCATGTGGGCTAAGAAAATACACAATGGGCTTAGATTGGCTAGCTGACCCAATGGGTTGTGATTGGCTAACCACCTGTGCATGTTGTTCAGAAATGTCACGGCCATTACAATTTACAATGTACATTTTGTGACTGTATCGCACCTTTAGTTTTCTCTGTATAGAATGAGTGGAGCAGAACACCCTTACGAAAATTAACCATGGTTTTACTACAGTTAAAACCAAAAAACCATGGTTACTGTAGTAAAACCATGGTAACCACAAAATAACCATGGTTTTGACAACCATGGTTTTCAAAAACCATAGTTAAACCATGGTTAGTGTAGTTAAACCATGGTTTTGCTCATAGTAATCAATTCACCAAAAAACCATGGTTACTACACTTTTACCACAATAAAACCATGGTTAATTTTCGTAAGGGCATCGAGCCCTTGAGTAAATTAACCATGGTTTTACTGCAGTGGTAACACAGCATCATGTTACTGTGCATGTAGTTAAATGAAATACAACATAAACACTTTAATAAAACGCTTTTAATAAATACTCTGTCACAAATAGGTAGACTGTGAATTCTGTTCAATTAAGCAGTACATTGGGGGTAGAGTCTAAAGCGTTACGTCCGACCTTCATAGGAAGGCCATACAAAAGGGGATCTTCAACCGGTGTGAAAATAACAGCAGCGTCTCAATGCCATAGCAACAACACACTACTGTAATATTTTCATAACTATTATACAGGGATACATCTAAAACATTTTGGGGGGGTGAGGACTGCAGTCTTCTAAAGGGACTCTTCCTCTTTTCTATCATCATAACAAGTACCCCCCCTTCTGCATATTCCTTAAGAACAAGGCTTGCCAACTTTCTCACTCTGAAATACGGGACAAAAGATGGCCTGTAACAGCAGTGCGGATATGGTTTTGTGCATATAGTGTATTTAAACCATTTGTTAAAATGATAGCTAATCTCTTAATTAAATATTAATTTATAACTCGTATGCCTTGGCAACACACAGTAGGTTTATTAATAATATGTTCATTTTGCGTGTGACAAACTAAAACATTGGCTGTTTCTCAATGTCAAGGAAGGATTCTCGAAAGCCAGCATTTCGAGGATGCTAGGTCATCGGCATCCGTCGAAGGACTGTTCCAATGTCAAGGATCCTTGGAAATGCAACCAAGGACTGAGTCGTTTGTTCGAAAAATATCCCGTATACAATAAAGAATGCATATGTGTATCCTTCGCGCTCTCAAATCACCCACAATCCTATGCGCGCAGTGCCGAAAGCACAGCTTTTTACTGACGTAATGACGCAATGACGCGCACTTGCTACCCTGTTTCATTTACATGTTCTCCAAATTCTAAAGAGGAGCCTTGCCTAGCCTCTGAAGGAAGTGACTTGTAAGGACTAGTCCTGCCAAGGAAGTATCCTTGACATTGAGAAACGGCCATTGATTTTGTAAGCTGTATTTTTTTTAGAGTCAACATCATCAGAAGCGCAAATCGAAATCGTATTATTTGACCCTCTTAAACATAACAATTGTGATGTCAGATCAAGTGTTGTGATCAGTGCTAAAAAAAATTAGGGGGGCATACAATCTTGAAAATAAACGTTTACTGTAGTAATGCAGGTCTGTAAATAGCCATTTATTAGCTGATGGATATCATTACTGCTTAGCTAAAATGCTAAAAATGTTACTGTCAACTAAAGCATGAAATAAATTTACTATGAATCTGTAAATCTGAGTAAAATGTGGATTTATTATCAGTAATGAACTAATCAAGGTACAGTAATCATTTACACACACACACACACACACCAGAGTTTGCATTAAACTTTTTCACTTTTAAAAATCCTGTCATAGTCAATTATCCGTAATTTCATTTTTTAATGATAATAACTGTTTGCTGTCACCTGTTCATTTCTAATCATGAACTTACAAGAGTTACAACGCCAACTTTAGGGCAGCGGCACTTCAGCGCCCCCTATTGTCAGCCGCCACTGGTCCTGATCAACACTGCTGCTGCTGTTGCTGCTTGTAAAGCTGCAAGAATTGACAGATCATCAACCTACCGTGAGAGCATTTCGATAGCATCATATGATTTCTCGAATCGTCTCACAGGGTTTTTATGCTATCTGCCGCTCGGTTCTTGTAGTGCCACATGAAGTCAAAAAAGCCTGTTGTATCAGTCACTAGTTTGATCATCCTAGCAGTTAAAAAACAACAAATAAATTAAGCTCAAAATACGGGATGTTCCAGCTAATACAGGACAGTTGGCAACCCTATTAAGAACTGTGTTTATTCAAATCATAGACATCGTGACATCACGATGCAAGGAGGAATAGAGCTTTATCATCAGTTTGTTGTAGTCCTTAGACAACTATTTCAACTATGCCCTTTGCATTAAACTTTAAGCCTTGTATTTTTTGTTCAAACAGCAACTTGACCACCTTACTAAAGTTGAAAAAGTGAAATCACATAATAGGACCACTTAACGTACCTGCAGTTGAATAATGACTGTGGTGATGAGGCTGAGAGAAGTTGTGTCTTTAATCAGTGTAAATCTAGCCTGAGCTCATCTAAACTTTCACTCGTGTTTGAGAATCGATTTAGTAAACACACACACATGTCATCATGCATAACCCAATGGGGACAATGAAGGATATTCAAATGTACAGTATCTGTAATCGCTGCTGTGTTTCAACGCTAACTCTGTTAAAGGAATAGTCTACTCATTTTCAATATTAAAATATGTTATTACCTTAACTAAGAACTGTTGAATCATCCCTCTATCATCTGTGTGTGTGCACGTAAGCGCTGGAGTGCGCTGCGACGCTACGATAGCATTTAGCTTAGCCCCATTCATTCAATGGTACCACTCAGAGACAAAGCCAGAAGTGACCAAACACATCAACGTTTTTCCTATTTAAGACGAGTAGTTATACGAGCAAGTTTGGTGGTATAAAATAAAACATAGCGCTTTTCTAAGCGGATTTAAAAGAGTAACTATATTTTATGGCGTAATAGCACTTTTGGGAGTACTTCGACTCGCCTGAAAAGTCCGCTCCCCTTCTCACTCTCATAATGGGAGAGGGAGTGTGTTACTGCGCCGAGTCGAAGTACTCCCAAAAGTGCTATTACGCCATAAAATATAGTTACTCTTTTAAATCCGCTTAGAAAACCGCTATGCTTTATTTTGTACCACCAAACTTGCTCGTATAACTACTCGTCTTAAATAGGAAAAACGTTGATGTGTTTGGTCACTTCTAACTTTATCTCTAAATGGTACCATTGAATGAATGGGGCTAAGCTAAATGCTATCGTAGCGTCGCAGCGCGCTCCAGCGCTTACGTGCACACACACAGATGATAGAGGGATGATTCAACAGTTCTTAGTTAAGGTAATAACATATTTTAATATTGAAAATGAGTAGACTATTCCTTTAAAGACACTCTCGTGTAATTAATAACGAGACCAGACAACTGTATAAGCCCTGATTTTTTTACTTCCATTTTTATACACATTTTGAATGAGTACGTTTATAAATGATTGACTTGTGTTGTTTGCATGTTTCTGATCTTACTGTGTACTAAATAAAATGTTAAAAATGTCTGTTGAAATGACAGTATTACTGGCAGCTGTTTCCCAGTAACTTACTGTTGATTTAAATGCTATTTACTGGCAACAAGGTTAAATTCAAGGTTAAATTAACTTATGGTTTTGATCAAGGTTAAATGAACATTAAACATTAACAAGTTGTTATCTGTACAAAATCAAACTTAAATAACAGCCTCATGCAAAGCATTCTGGGAAACAAAACCTGAAGGGAAAAATTGTTGATGAGAATCGTTGATTTCTGGTTCCCAGAATTTTTTTTCAGGCACATCACCTCATCAGCGGTATGATAATCTTACGGTCCACAGGCTCTTTGTTATGTCATGTGTATGTATATTGATCTGTTGACTTGAATTAAGTGGGGTCTTAACAGTGACCCATGACCATACTGATGATTTTCCAATCATAGCCTCTGTACTATTATTAACCGCCGGCCATTCTGCTCACATACAGAAGTAACCGTAACAATTTGTGTCATCCATTTCAAATTACAGATGATGGTTTAATCAGAGGTGAAATTGTGCCGGGCGCTTATGCTCAGTTTCTTTAGTCTGATCTTCACGGCACAGTAATTTCCCATTTTTACTCAATAAGCTTGACACGGGCACAATCAAATGTTAATGTCTGTCCTTGGATATCCAATGTTGGTAGTGAATTGAGGGCCAGCGATGGAATAATAGTTTCTGTGATCTATACTAATATGGAATGTGTAAACAAGATGACAAATCTTTAGTTAAATAAATCAGGATTTACATAATGAGATTGTAAATGCTGAAACACAGGCTTTGAAAAGAAAGCCACGTTAAAATTTACATTAACATTTGTGCATTTGGCAGATGCTTATATCCAAAGCGACCTACAGTTCATTTTGAAGTATAACATTTTCCTTATGTGTGCTGCCAGGGATTAAATCCACAATCTTTTTCCGGATCTAATGCAATGCTTTATCACTGATCTGTACAAACACCATCATTCAAAAAAAAAAACAAGGACAAATCCATTTGGGGTGTGCTCTTTTTATTTGGGTTGTTTAGGAGCCACCTAGCATCCACCCTAAATACTAAAGCATAACATGCTACACCTCTCAATACACCTTAGCAACGGCACAGCAATGGCCTGGCAACTTCTTTCAACCCTCTAGCATTGTGCTAGGCATTCATATATGATAAGAAACAGACTATGCATACAAAAGCTTGTTTACTGTGATAATTTGCTACAAGGATATGCGGCACACAGGTACTGTAATTATCCAGCAGTAATACCAGAAGCCATCTCTTGATAGAAAGCTTCACATCTCCACAGGGACAACAGATAACAAGAGAGAGCCAACAGTCACTAATGAGACTGTTATGCAGCAAGTCTCACGCAAGCTATTGAAAAGAGATTCATCACTATCTATTAAAAGTCTATTAAAAGATATAACAAGATTCATCAAAAGCACGTAGGCCTTCTTGAATTATGCAAAATAAGGCACACACACAATTCAATTTTCCATTCCAAGCGTGCTACAGGTCTTTGTTGCCATGAGATCAAATCTACTGACTGAGCTGAGCTAAACTATATAGGCCATAATTCATATTTTATATGAATATGATCAAATTTTAATACCAAACCTTGTAGTTGCAAAGGCCAGAATGTTTTAAAATAGCTTTCGTAAAGGCCTAGTGAGATCATGTCTTTAATAAACCATAACAAGCTCTTTAGAAACCATCAAATATCATTTTGAACTCTGCTGGATACAAGAACAACGGTATAAAGCGTTAAAATAATCTCGTGTGAGTACAAATGGAAAATGTAGTGAGATGTCATTAAATAAGTTTGGTTTTGGCCTGGTTAATAGGTGCCTGTTTGTCAAGTTCAAGAACAAAGAATCTATGAACAAGATATGCTATTTTGTGTATTTGGTATAATACAATGTGTTTGCGTGGTTTATGGTTTAAGAACACTTTATTTTCCACATACCGTACATTTTTGTAGCTTCAGATTTCACTCTCTTCCTGAAACGCATGGATTTGAAAAGCGCTGTGTCCCTGATTGACCAGCTTATCTGTACTTTGTGTTGGCTTGAATACCTCTGACGTCAGCAGGAAATGTGACGCTCCTTACCATGTTTAAAAGATTTAGTCACAATGCAATGCTAACAGGAGTTAACTTAAAGGCTGTGAGTCTGAAGCGGGAGGAATTATGATAATGTCGATCTTGTTTACATCACCAATCCCAGGAAGTAAACTGTTGCCTACAATCCATGTGTTTGTTGTAGTCCAAGAAAAGAGATTTACGTTGGAGACGACAACTCGCGTTATTGAGCTCGTTTACATGCACACCAATAATGCAATTATAATGGGATAATGGGATTATGCCTTACCTCATGTAAACGCAATAATTCGATAAAAATAATGCGATTAAGCTCATAATCGCAGTAAGTATAATCGCATTAAAAGAGGTGGTGTACGTCGTTTATAATCGCAGTATGCGTCCATGTAAACGCTTTAATCGCATTTATACCGCACTAACTGAAGTGCGCGTGTGTTTTAGTCACGCACCTTAAGCACAAATTCGTTTTAAACTTTACATTAGGAAGTTTTACCTGAACTCTGCCAAGACGACTCGCTGTCAGCAATCTGCCTTCATCCAGAAACAGCTCACGACAGCAGTGTATAAAACCCTTAAGGGACATTATAACGATAATTATAACAATAAATATATTAGTGACCACATCATAATGATAACTTCATGCTAATTCGCTCAACGAGCGCGGCATTACCTAATATTGGATATTTCTTGTAATAAAAACTTTTTTGCAATTGTTTACACGTCACTGAATATGTATGCTGTTCTTGTTGCATTTACACAGCGGGTGACCAGCAGATGTCCTCAACTCGCTGCGTTTCGTGTAACTAAACAATGAATGTAGTAGTTTGTGTAATAATATCTTACCTTTTGGTGTAGTCAGTGTGATAGAAAAATTTCACAGCAACTGCATCAGCGCTGGATACCTGAGGTAATTTTATGTTATAGACCTCAGAAATGAATGAGCTTTTCTACTGCATTTAAGTGCGTGTGCACTTCAAGTTCAAATAGATTTGATTGGCTGTCAATGGTTTATCGTTCATCATGTGCCAAAATCGCTATCGTTATAGTTGTTGTGTGAACTCTGCTATTACATTTAATATAAAACGATTTTTAAAACTATATTTTTATATCGTTTTCATGTGAACGCCCTTTACAGGCACTGTCATATTTATATCTTCATCACGGCACCGGATAATGAAATACATCTATAGAAACGTGTTTGTCATTTAACGTAAGTAAATTAAAACAGTGGACCATATATGTGAGTTCATCATTTGTGCTCTGCATTGGGCTATGTGTGAATAATCTGAAAATAAAAACTGCATGTAAACCGGAGTGAAGAGGTTAGCTCCAGTCATGTAAATATCTTACTGCGATTAAGACCTTACTCGCATTATTGGAAATAATCGCATTATTGGTGTGCATGTAAACGAGCTGATTGATTACTTTGGGGTTTGTACCTTTTGCATATCGTTAACATGTACTAACACACATTTACACACCAAAGGTAATGTAAAAACATAAATCGGTGCTCTTTAAAGCAACACTAAAGAGTTTTTGCACTTTGCTCCCTCTACAGGTTGGAAGTGGAATTGTCCATTACCACTGTCATAAATAATTTAGCCTACTGCAGCAAAGCTGGCTCTGATTGGATTGTAGGTCTGCCGCAAAGCAAGTTTTTGTAGTTTTCACTCGGACTACAGTACCGCGACCCACCCAATGGTTGGAAACTTTTTTAGTGCGGTTTTGGCCGATAGAGGGCTGCAAAGCGAATGTGAAAGTGCCGTTCACCCTTTTTCGAGTGGATGAACGACTGAAACTTTTTTTAAGGAAAAAAAACTCTTTGGTGTTGGTTTAATCTAAACATACATTATGAGAGACCAATCTAGACTTTCTTTTGAACAACATGTTTTTAACAGAAGAAAGTATAGCCTATTATATACTGAATGAATAAGAGTGCAAGTTTATTTATATCCTTCAGATAGTCATTTAAAAT
This sequence comes from Misgurnus anguillicaudatus, assembly GCF_027580225.2. Taxonomy (NCBI): domain Eukaryota; kingdom Metazoa; phylum Chordata; class Actinopteri; order Cypriniformes; family Cobitidae; genus Misgurnus; species Misgurnus anguillicaudatus. The sequence continues at coordinate 6,438,450 of NC_073352.2, read as the reverse complement.
AAAGCTGATGTTGCTCTTCCAAACTTTTTTACTGTAACAGATGTTTCATGAATCTCTCCTGTATGTGTCCTCAAAGACTTTCTGCTCACATTCTTTGCCAAACGCAGCTTTTGTGTTGAATGAGACATCAAACGGGGCATTGTGTAGACTAGAGCCCACCTCACAGAAGACTTCTTCAGCAGGTAATTCGGATGCCTCCAAAGACTCCTGAGCTGGCTTCACTTTTAAACAAAGCATTTGGATCAGAGCCACCTTTGGGTTTGTGTGGGGTGCTGTGATCATACTCAGATTTGTTCTGGCTCACTAGTTACCCATCATCCCGACAGTCTGCTGCATATTTCTCCATTTGTCTTCGAGGATTGTTGAGCAGCTTTAAACGAGAATTAATTCATGCGACAAATCCTCAAGCATTTCCTAATAAAAGAAGAGCATCTTCCCCAGGAGCAATTCAGTGTTTACGGCAAGTTATATGATTCATCACATTCTTATTAGCTTATAACAGCATACAGGTGACCGTTTCAGTGCAGAGGAATGATTCATGTGATCAGAAGGGAAATGTAATGCTTGTCTAGAAATTGAGTCGAAGAAAATAGATTTGTTTTCTTCCTGTAACAGAGTATATGCACAACAAACAGCATGCTGCAGCTGAAACAGCACTGACAACATGAATAATTATACATAAGATAAACTCACAGGCTTCATACTGTACACTACTGTAGGTCAGGGGATCTCAAATAAAAGCCTGGGGTCCTCACAGCTGCTGCTACAAACATCAGGTCTGTAGGAGGAAAATATATCAGGGACTTAAATGTGAAAACAGTCTCTTATTTACTAAGAGCACTTTGAGGGTGTTGGGTCTCCAGAAGAAAGATTGAAAGAAATTGTTTATTTTACTTAAGTAGTTGAAAAAAAAATCAACTCTTAATAAATTTGTCTCTGTGAAATCCAGACTAAAGTCTTATGCTGCGTTTACACCAGCCCTGGTAGAGGCATCAAGCGTGAGTGATTTCAATGTTAAGTCAATGTGAAGGTGCGTTGAAGGTCTCGCGGCGCGAATGAGGCGTTTAGGTGTCGCGTTAGACGTGATTCCGCCTCATTTGCGCGTCTAGTTCGAGCGAATGTCCCGAATTGAGCGTTGCGGCGGCAAACGCGCAAGTTGAAAAAATGTAACTTTGGCGGAAAAATGCGCGCCTTAACCAATCAGGAGGTTGCTCTAGTAGTGACGTGATTACAGGATGCGAGCAGAGTCACAGAAGTACCTCCCATGATGCGAATTTCCGCGTGAATGTCTCAATGACTAGAATTTCACGCGCGAGTAATTGAAGCCAGTAAACTCAAAATGTTCAAACTAGATGCGGTAGACGAGAATTTGACGCCTCAAGCGCGGCTGATGTGAACCCACGGTTATAATCTAGAAATTAGATTTGGAGCATCAAGTTTGATTTCAGTCATTAATTAAAAAATTTTTAATTTTTAAATATATGAAGATTATATTTTCACATAATATCCTTTACATTACGATATAAATGATAATTGTACAGGATGTAGAAAACAAAAACAAACTTGAGCTGGGTTTTCATCAACTTGATCTCACGGGAATTCATATGCAATGTTGGGGAAAGTTACTTTTAAAAGTAATGCATTACAATATTAAGTTACTCCCCAAAACTAATAACTAATTGCGTTACTTAGTTACTTTTCATGGAAAGTAATGTCTACATTACTGCCTACATTACTTTTTAGTTACTTTTGCGTTACTTCTTCTTGGCTGAGGCTTGATCTCTTTAAGGCCTTGCAGGTGTTTTTATGACTGAAAAGTTCTGCATTCAGAAATTGCTTATTTCATCACAAAAAATGTCGAGCTCTGGCCTGCAATTTCAATTTCTGACTCAAACTGTTCCCACACAGGCGTGTATGCATAGAGTGCATAATGTGACTACGTTCAGTTGAATTCAGTAAAAAAAAAATTATTCAAATTAATTAAACTAAAAAAGTAATTTGCATTACTTTTTTAAAAAAGTAACTCACAAATGAATGTGTACATTTAAAAGCAATGCGTTACTTTACTCGTTACTTGAGAAAAGTAATATTATTATGTAATGCACATTACTTGTAATGCGTTACCCCAACACTGTTTGTACGTATTTTACAAGATTATTAGAAAAATAAAAACAATACTGTTACCCCCTAGCTCCACTCCTTAACCCAATGCCACAGAGGCGAAAGCAAATTCAGTCGTACGAAATAGTCAGCTCGTAAAATGCCCGGATGACCAGTGCCAAAAGAGGTGTGAGTTTTGACGATGAGAAGGTTTCTTTGAAGATGAGGTATATACACATCAGGGGCGATTCTACGATTTTCATTTTAGGGGGGCTCAGCTGCAGTAAGGGTATGATTAGGGCACCCCTGATACACATACATGTTTCTGTGGACAACCCGGCAGAGTGTTTTCTGGGTCCTCAGAAATTGGATCTTCTGCACTCGACTGGACGGGATCAACAAACAAACGTGGAGGGAGGATTGTTTCAGTTATAGGACAGAGCATCGCCTTCTTGTTCTTATCACTAGGATGGTAGGCAATAGTAAAGTGGAAACAAGTAAAAACAGGGCCCAGCATGCTTGGCAAGGGTTTAAGCTTTTAGCATTTCTTAGATACAGAAGATTTTTATGGTCAGTTGACAATAAAATGAATGTCATGCTCTTTCCAACCAATGCCTCTATTTTCCAAAAACAAGCTTTTCTGAATCGGATGTTGGGTATTTGGAGAGTGGCAGAGGTGGGATGAAATGAAGTTCCGGGCTGACCCAGAGTCGAGGATGGCAGTGACAGTAATCAGTTCTTTGCAGGTTAACAGTGATGTATGAAAGATCTTCGGTTGAATGACACTTGGTGGACGAATTGGAAAACTAATGGTATGCCCAGAATTTCCACAATACAAACACAGACCCTGGGTCAGCCATCTTTGCCTCTTTGACAGTGGGATGCGAGTAGAATTCAGCTGCTTGTGGTCTGGTTCTTGCGTGGATAACTCTGACTGAGTACAGGGGGACTTAAACTGCCTTAAGATAGCCTTGAATGCAATTCCCCATAAATTAAACTTTTCAAGTCCCATTGTCTCATCACAAGTAGCAGGGTGCTGACCCAGTGCAGGTGGCCCAGTGCAGGATTCAAGCCAATTCATTGTGATAAGTGGTTACTAAGGCTTTCTCATACCAACCTCTGGCAGCAGCTAGGCTACAAAATCTCAGAGAATTGTCAATCACAGATTTATTTCCTTGATGAATATGATACAGAGTGTTACACATTGGAGAATCACCAAAAGGTTTACCGAACATTTCTCTGAAATATTTCATAAACTCAGTTAACATTTGTGTAGCTGACAGAGACTGTGCCAGATGGTGTTTGCCCACTACTATGCTTTCCCCTGTAATAGCGAGATGATGTATGTCACTTTAGATCGATCTGTAGCAAAATGCTGAGGTTACATCTCAAATATAGGAGAATCCATCACATTCCTCCACCAGACCAGAGGAGTGTGCCACGGGACATGCGACTACAGTAGCTGGGTGTGTTACAGTAAAGGGGGTGGTGATGATTAGGGTTTTGACAAACCTTTTAAACAAGTCCTTGTAATGGATCCATGGTAGATGTGCTCATTGTGCAGCAGTTTTGGTCTGGTCTTCTGTTAGGGGTATATTGACCAGAGGAGACAGATATAACATAAACAAGGTATGTTTATTAACACAATGCACCAGAACGAGTGAAAGAACAATCAGGTGAGAATCCACACGCACACACACAAACTAGTGATGTAGTACTCGAGATCGATTTCTGCTTTCTCGGACTCGTCCCGGACTTGTTCCTTCAAAGACTCGTTTTTGACTTGGTCTTGGACCACAGTGGGAGGAGAAGGACTCGTAATTTCCTTGAGACCAATGCATTTCTTTATGTTCAAATTAGGGCTGTCAAAATTAACGCGTTAATAACGCGTTAACGCAAATTCATTTTAACGCCACTAATTTTATTAACGGAGATTAACGCAACACGCAATTTCTGTTTGACCCTTGATCCAGCCCATAGTTGAATGAACAGAGACGCAGACAAATGTGACTCTCTCTAAATGAGTAAAAGGTTTTCATAGAAATAAGAACATTAAGCAAATTGTCTACCAAATCCAATGCTCTAAATGCTCGTTGGACATCTGATATGATCTTTATTTATACGTCTGAGAGGTGTAACGTTACGTCTCCTAATGCTTAATCTAATACAAAGATGCGTCTCAATTCATTTTGGTTTCGCTTTTATGCATGACTTAGAAAATAGACTGCAGGACTTGCTTGATGTTAAAAGAGTCATTAAGAGAGATAAAGTTCGGTACCTGATTAATGTTAAAGAGTTATTAAGAGCGACAAGACTCAAAAGCGATCCCCTCACGCTGACTGACTGATATCTGAAGCGCGTGCACACAGACGCGCGAGTACGCGACCCGGATATATAGACATCTACACAAAATTACAGTTTTACAAATATCTGTTTTGATAAGAATTCACGCAGGTAGGCTCTATAATCTGTTATGTTTTAAGTAAATGTTTGGTTAACTGTTGGGTAAAACTATCTGATGTGTAACATTATATTAGATCACTTAGATTTTAAGCAGTCTGTCTCAATGTCAATCAAACAAAAGGAAAAAAGTTGAACATACATTGATGGTGTTTTTGCTTTGTGTGTGCTGGATCTATTGGTTTTGCCGGTGATTTTGGGGTGTTGATGTGGTAATATAATGTATGGATGTGGAAATGTTTGTGGTAATTTGACTCTTTCAACTTCAAACACGTGTAGTTCTGTCATATTTTGTTATATTTCAACAAATCATGCATTGTTCTATGTTTTAATAGAGAATGTCAAAATATGAACAACTATTTTTTAAAAATTTGCTAATTCCGACTCAACTTGCCAGCACAGGTCACAAATGATGCAGCAGCAAACAAAAATGGAGAAAGAAAAATCTTCTGAAAGGAAAATTCATATACAAAACAATGGCTGGTGATTCTGTTAAAATGTAAACAGGCTGTTGTTAACATACATTTCCATAAAGCATCTATATGTATATATGATTAGAATATTAAAAACCTGAAAAGTGTTAAATTAGGGTAAATTTAGAATGGATAAAAATGTGCGATTAATTTGCGATTAATCGCAGTTAACTCATGAAATCATGCGATTAATCTAGATTAATTTTTTTAATCTATTGACAGCCCTAGTTCAAATAAAAAACCACACAACACTTAACAATAATAATAAATTGCAATGTTGACGGGCATTATTTAAAAATGGCATCCCGTGGTGCAATGCAAAGATACTGCCATCAGAGCCGTTTATTTTTATCTAGAAAAATAGGCATAAGAAGATGCATGTGGTAGGAATTTTTTAATGATAGTAAAAGCATAGGCCATATTAAGACATTAAGACTGCTCCTCTAAACAATTCCCAATCAAGCTTAGTATGTAAGCATAACTGTTGATTATTAACTGGGGTGATATTAAATCATGAATATGAAAACTGATATGTTTTTATGGTCTTGGTCTCGACTCAGACTTGCATCCTCAAAGACTCGGTCTTGACTTGGACTTGACTATATATGAAAACCAACGGACTCGGACTCGACCCTTCAAATACTCGGTCTTGACTCGGACTCGGTATAGGTGGTCTCGTGCCCATCACTAACACACACACACAAACATCTGCAAAGTCACTTTTCCTTTTGCAGGATCACAGACATAGGAACGACAATAATGAGGAACGACGCCGATGAGGAACGACGCCGATGAGGGACGACGCCGATGAGGGACGACGCCGATGAGGGACAACGCCGATGAGGAACGACGACGATGAGGAACGACGACGATGAGGGACGACGACATTACCGTAAGTACTAACCAACTTAAGTCCATCAAGACCAGACACTTAGTGAGTTATGGTGCAGGCTATTTATTAGCCATGCGGTGATGATGATCAGGTGACAGTGATCAGTAATCGGTTGCGGGTGAGTGAGCTGAGAGCCTAATGATTCTGTGACACAGACAGCTCCTTTTTGTCTATGTAGTGTGAACATAGTGTCAATGTAAACTTGATATATGTACAGTAAGTATATACAATATCTATGACAGAGGTCTCCAACCTTTTTGTGGGCAAGGGCTACCACAATGAATAAAACAATCTGGAGGGCTACTTTTTGATAAAGTCTACTCAAAACTTTATTTTATTTTACATGTTAATATGTTTTATCATTGTTTAAAAAGTTTCTATTCATAAACGAAGCCAAATTTATATAAAAATATGTAATAAATAATATTAAAATTGAGGCTATAAATAGAATGTGCTTTGGTGGGCCACTTACAGACTCTCTGCGGGCCACCATGTTGAAGACCACTGATCTATGATATATTACTTTAATACACAAACCGTTTAAGAATATTAACTTCAGAGCAAATGCAAAGTAATATTGGAAATATTTTTGTCTAAACACGGCTTCCCATGAGCAACCTGAAGACTCAAGGCCTTAATAAAAGGTAAAATCTGTTGCAAATGTGGTTTCATGTTTGACTACAGATGGTTTTAAATGATTTCTTGAGAACACACTGACATTTCTGTCAGACAGAAAGCAAAAACAAACATCTAAAACTGGACTGTTGTATTTCCATTGTATATCTCAGTTTGAATGTCAATGAGCATATGTTTGGTGAAGAGGTCATTTGGCATGTTTGAGGTTCATAAGGGTTGGGTGTTATTGTAGCATGTGTTACATTTAACTACTCCAGATGTTCTTCTCTCACATTTCTGATGTTTTACATACTCTCTGCACAAAAAAGTCTTATTGCTTTTAAACATTTTGTCTCTTAATGTGCTTTCTGTTTGCTGCTTTGGAGAAAGGTGGTTGTTTTAACCTGCACAGTAGATTTACTTAACATGTCCCTCTGGCCCTGGTGTGCATGAATATTTCAAAGCTCAGAATTAATAAAGCCAGAATTAATAAAACAACCCACTGTTAATCCTTCAGCAGCTTTTACACTAATCTGTGTTGAATTTCAATTGAACAGTCGTTCATTTTTTAAATTGCCTAAGAACTTTAAGCACCGGCTTTGATGCAGCAAAATAAAAAATAATGCTTTCAGATGTTTCGTTTAGTAAACGGTTTACTTTTATTACTCCTTTTTTTATAGAGCATATGCAACAGCAGTTCTAGAGGATAAATGTAGATGTTTAATGTTTGTCATCTTCCATTCTTCTTTCAATAAATTTCTAGAATGGTCTATTGGTTGGACTCATTAGGATTATTACCGTGGTAACAGACCTGGATGTAATAGCTCGATTTATGATGTTGTTCCCGATCTAATTCATATCAGACAGGTGTAAAGCATATTTACAATGATTAAACCAAATAGTGTGTTGATGACATTTCAACGTCTTGTCTTATCTTAAAACCAAAAGTAAATGGGTTTTCCTTACGGAAGGTCTGCATTTGTTAAAAATTAGCATATAAAAGATTTCAAATCAATATTTAATCTTCCTTACGATATAGCCGTGTAATAAGCGAGATAATGTAGATGGTGCACATGGTCATATGGTACATAAACATTTTTGATTTGGGGGGCTAACACTGTCAATAAATCCTCTTTGACTATAGGCCAGTTTTAGCCTGGCTCCGCCCTCCTACGTGCTTCCGCTTAATTTTCATTTCGCTTCAGTACTACGTCTGGGACTCCTCTGTAGAGTTTCGTTTTCTCCTGCAAAAATCTGCAGGACCAATCAGCGAACAGACGGGGGTGACTTAGAACGATGACGTTGAGGTCGTGCGTCAGTTTGAGTTGTAGTTCAGTAACGGCAGCGGAGAAAGACGTGAGAAAATCTATTCGGTCCGTTGTTGCAAAACTTACGAATATACAAAAGTTAACGCAGGAGCAAGAACCGGGTTTGCTAAGTTTTGTTTGTCTGATTATTCTTACTTGTTGTTTCCGGCCGGTTTCGGTGCATGATATACGTCACGACCAAACTTTAGCGATTGGTTATGGCAGATTCAGAGTGACTCTGGGTAGATCCAATAGTTTTCAACTTTAACAGAGGACCCTCCTTAACGTAAGTAACGCTTTGCAATGGAGCGTGGCCAGACTCTCTGTACAAATGAAATGAATGTACGAGAGTCTGGTTGCACCAGGCTAGGCCAGTTTCACAGACAGGGTTGAAAATACACGTTTGAGCTGTGTTAACTGAAAACAACTTGCACTGACATATCATAATATATATCTTTGTGATTGGTTTGTCTTGAGATACACACCAGTAATGATTTTTCTAAGTTACAGGGTGAAGGGAATAAATAGCTGTAGTTTATTAAATAAACAGCAAGAAATCCTGATCCCGGTGATGTGAGGATGTTAATCAGTAATGTAATGCAGATCAGTCAAATTAAGGGATTTTCACCTGCAATCTCTATAATTAGCTCTTTTGGGAAAATGAAAAGAGAAAAATTAAAGGCTTTAAATGAGTAAACATACACAACAGTTTTATGGCTTTAAGTGACAAGTGTGATCTGACAATTACATTTCATACAACCATTTGAACAGGCAAATCAAAACACATGCAGCATTTGGTATCAAATCAAGAATTTATCCTCTGATTTATGTGCATCCCCTTTATTGTTGGGTTCACACCAACCGTGTTTGAGGCGTCAAATTCACGTCTACCGCGTCTAGTTTGCCGCTTGAACATTTTGAGTTTACTCGCTTCATTCGTGCGGAAAGCCGTGTGTAATTCTAGACATCGAGTGATTCACACGGAAATTTGCGTAATGGGAGGGGCTTCTGCGACTCCGCTCGCTTTCTGTTATCACGTCACTTCTAGAGAAAGCTCCTGATTGAACAGTCTTTTTTAAGCACAATGGGTGTTTATTGATGTCATAGACCAGTGGCCTTCACTATTTCTTCATGAGAGCCACACTGATAGGTCAGGGTCAATAGGAGAGCTACCTTTACCGCAAAGTATCAAAAGTTACATCCAGCCATAAAGAGCATGTCTGCTTATTAATCTGTTAATCTGTTGCAATGCAATAAATACAAGGGCAAATCATTCTTTATCATTTACCAGTCAAATTTGGAACTGAATATGATTTCCCTTAATGACAAAAAACGGATTTTGATAGTAAGCATTCTTATAATATGCTTCTTCAGTGTCCCCCAAACCACCAGGGGGCCACCTTTCTCGTAATTTCATGAGGCGCTGATCTATGGCTGCACAATGGTTGGCGAGTGACATTACTGTGCCGCGAGAGCAATTCGAAAGCATAACAAGCAGTCTGATCTCACGGTACTTTTGATGTCATATGACTCTGTGCAAGCGCTGCATGCGCGATTGAACATGCTTCTTGACGTGCATCTTGATCTAATAGGTATGGTTTTCTAACAAAGTTAGCATCCGGAACAGAAAAGAGAGAAAAAGCGCATGCTCATATCACTGTATTATTTACTGCATGCGGTTTGTGAGCCGCGCAATGATTAACACTGTCAAAGACACTCAAATTATGTCATACGCACAATGATAAAAGTTACTTTTACTACTAAAAGAAGCATATAAATGAATCAGCAAACACAGACAAATCATTCTCATCACACTGTGATGTTTTAACTCTTTTAAACTGAGAATTGCACCCTAAATAATGCACTTACTGACACCAACTATGAGTAGAGATTATCAGTACTATACCGTGGTGATACCGTAATGGATTGCACTCGATCCATAATCCATACAGACCAGTTCTGCTTGCATGCAATTTGTGGATTAGTACACAAATTTAAATAGGAATAAGTTTATCATTTGCATGTGTTTCAAAGGCTTGCAAATGTTAACACTCAAGCGATTTTAAACAATTTAACTACAAAAGGCGCTAAAGTGAGCAGTTTGAACAATTTGAGCAGTTTGTTCCAGTTGAACTCCAATCAGACGTGATCATCCCTATGCCCTTCAAAGATCCGAACTGTAAACTTTAGAGAGAGTTGCTGTGTCTCATACTGTAGTCCATTAAAATACATTTGGCGAATAGAGCACTGAAAAACGTGATTTTCACTTTATGTGGAGCGACTGTTTATGTTGTATCTCCTTCACGAAGCACTGTTTGGAATTCGCCCTCCGTCTGTGTGTGCACACGTTTGGGTGCAATCAAAAGTGCATACACGGAGAGACGCGTTTCAAAAAGCAAGCGAACATAAAATCTTTCTGTTCTTTGCAGGACACATACAAATAAAATGATCTCAAAATACCACATTATTCTTTTTCTGATAAAAACATTTGTTTATGTCTTAAGTGTGTATGTATAGATTAGTGACAGTAACCAGGTCCATGTTTATCTTAAAGAGACAGTAACCTTAATTAACCTACTTAAGTCTGTGTCATTACTGTTAATCAAACAACCTAAGACAAAGAGAAAATCACTTCTGTAGCTCTAAAAAAATATAATTATATTTAATTTATACAATGAAGACAGATATAAAAGCTCAAAAAAATGATTTATTACTAATGTCATGACCCCTTTAAATGCATGAAATCAAAACTGGGATGGTGTGACTTCTAGACGGTATGGTATAGTGTACTCTCTGGATAAAATGACCATAAGTAATGACAGCTCATTTAAAACACAGGGGCATATGCCAATACAGCAAGAATAAGAATGTACATCCAAAATTCTGCAGCTTGTTTCGGTTGTTTGTTCAAGCATCTTTATCACTTGAATTCAGTCTCTGCAGTCTTTGTCTCTGGAAACACAATCTGTAACCTGCTACATGTGATGTGAAGCCCTCATTATTCCCTGGAAAAGCCATGGATGATGACTGCCAGACTAATGGCTTTGTGAGTTTATGGTGAATGTCAGGATTGTCAGCATCTACCTGATGGTATGAGCTGGTCAGCAGCAGGTCTCTACAGCTGTCGTCCATCTTTCTCCCAATTCTGACTCAGTTCTGCCAAAGCGCTCTGGACAGCCATGTATTGCAGTTGGCTCCCATTTACCAAACCCATTCTAAATACTGATTAGGATTCAAGTTTTCTTTCTCTAAACCATCACTTTATGCCTTATGCTACAGAGACCTCAACCAATCAACAAGGATGTTCAGTTTGTCATTTCATATCACAATAGCTACACATTTAGTAGGTGAGTGCATTGCCAATACAGTTCATTTAATATTATTGAACGTGTTAGTTTAATTATCACTGAATCACAACCCCATTTGCTGTGCTCTTCTCACTGGTGACATAATGCATAATGTATTCAATTATATTTTACATGCATTCGATGAACATGTAGTTAACGTTGAGAGCAGAACAGGATGACATGATACTCTGCAGCAGTTCTGATGATCTCAGATCAGAAAATAAACAATGATTTGAGGAGCTCAGATCCAAAAGGCGCTAAATGCCACCTCCGTCAAAAATGAGTGTGCTTACATGCACAGAATAAGCGGATGACAATCAGAAATCTTGTTAAAAAAAACAGTTTACATGCGTTTACATGAAAATCAATAAATCGGCTATGCCGACAACTGCGTTTACATGAGACTTGAGATTTGTCAGGTTTCTCGCAGGTAGTGACGTCACCGCCTATAGTACATAATAGTCGATCAAAAAGCCAGCGGCATATCTGTCTTAAGCTATAGGCCTACTGTTGCATCTCTTCTCAAGTCTGCAGAACCTGTAAATATAACATGACCTTTTATTTTCACAGTTTTTTTGCCAACTGCTTTAGTCAAGTGGAGACTTTTATGCATTCGGTTTTTGCTTATGCCATTTATGGGCCTTCCCCGATAAAAGAAAAACGTTTTACGCGTTTACATGATCCCACATGTTATCAGTTTATTAAGCATCATCGGCGTAAGACCGAATTGAGATAAATGTTTGTCATCAATTTAGCCTGTTAATTATCTTCTTAATGAGCTACTCCTTTGTTTCCTTGCTTACTCATTATGTTAACCAGTGTCTTGTTTAGTTTGAACCTTTGTTCTATGTATTTATACCCATGTCTTTGTTCAGTTGTTTGTCAGTCCTCGTCTTTGACGCATCTATGTTTCTTGGTCTTTTTAAAGTAGATATCAGTGAAGTGACTTTATTTTCATCTCCTTCTTCTGTCTAGGACTCTTTATATATCTGCCTACACACAACCGTGACAGAAGGAATGACCTTTAAAAAAAAATGGATATACCTGCGGTACGCCTCCACTGCCTTGCCCAGGGGGAATGCTCTCTTGTAGACCACATGCATAACTTTTTGACATGTCTGTCATAGGTCGGAGCGGACCACAGATGTCGTGAGTCTCGCCCCTCTCTAGTTTCCACCTCGAGGAGGTCCCAAGAGCACCCCAATAACCAGACACACAAGAGCCTAAGTAAACTTAAAACAAACTTTATTTAACTTAATTAAAAACAGGTAAGTGGGGAAGGGAAGGGGAAATCTAGAAATCAAACTCTCGAGCCAGAGAGTATTGGGCTCGAGACGTACGAAGATACGTCCTGGGTCACTGACCGGCGAATGGCCAAGAATAGATGTCGTAGCCACCACAATATAACGTCCGCCCACTTCACTTAGCTTTTAGCTTGGGCTTGCAGGTTAGTATACAGAAAGGCAACTGGATCATCACATTGGGCATACAGGGGCGTATTCAAGGTAAGTAGCTTTAGCTAGGGGGTACAGGGGCTTACTCAGAGGTATGAAGCTTTTAGCTATTAGGATTCGCCACCACCAGGTGGGGACAAAGGGGTCAGGAGTTACAAGTGGGCTTACATAAAGAAGGATGGTCACCGCCAACACAGCACACATTCTCTTCGACAGGATGCTTTCTCAGCCCAGTGAGTGAATGCAGACGACAGGGACACGGCACAGCACTGCAACCTTCAGGTGTACACACGTCAAAGACAGACTCATCCACTGCACTCCACACACTTCAGTGACATAAAGTCAGTACTCTACACTTGAGCTGAAGATAAGTCCTGCGGAAGATCAGGGTCACTGACCGGCGAGTGGCCAAAAACAGACGTCGTAGCCACCACAAGATAATGTCCGCCCACTGCACTTGGTTCTGGCTCGCCCACCTATCCTTTCCACGGTGGGGCCGCTTTATACGCTGTTGCACACTCAGAAGAATACTAATAGTCCATGTTCAAAATGATGACACATACGCATGCGGGTAATTCAGCGTACTCACAGTTTCGTTGATGCCTTTCTTCTCTCTCTTCCCTTCCAGCTACTCACATGTACCAGACTGGGGGAATGATGTCCTTTCCATCTTGTTACCATATTTCCCACGGTTCTTCGGTGTACGTGGTCGCTTTACAAACAACAACACAGGTAAGTATAACTCTTCCTCAAAAAGACTCTTTCTTTCCAACCTGTATGTAGAGTCATGCCAAATCCTCCAGTTCACTTAGCAAGTCCTAAATGTTCATAACACATGCTCTTCTCCCTATCTCCAATCGCCCAAACGCTCCGTCTCACCCGCAGTGCTGGAATTCCAGTTTACTTCCTGTTTTTCCGATGCCCTCTTTATCTTCCTCTCTCAGTCTGAATCGCCCAATCAGCGATCGCCACGCTCGGTGGCGCGCCTGTTGCCAATAGCACTCAAATTTCGGTTCCCCAGGGTTTCCGGAAGTGACGGGTGTTTGAACATTATATTCATCCCTCATTTGGCACTTTTCAGTACCCCACAGTCAGGTCAGCTTACTTTTGGGGGGTTTTCCACTGGGTGCTGTACGAGGTACCCAATATTTTTTTTAGTACCACCTCAGTTGGGGTTTGAAGCGACCCAAGTTGATACCAAAGCGTGACATGAAAACACTGTAGATCACTGATTGGTCTGAGAGAACCGTCAATACCAGCGTCATCCCTATAATGTAAAGATTAGCTTTACCTTTATGCTAGCTTGCGCTGTCTCGAGTAAACCTGTTGTCATCTGTGCTCTGCTGTAAGTTACCAAACTTCCTTTTAGCGATGAAAAACATCCACAGGTTGAGAATCAGGAACACAGTTTTTTCCAGACTGCACATTCACGACGTGCATGTTCGCATATATCCTTAAATGCAACTTAAATGAGGCTCAGCGAAGCGCGTCGACTGACGGCATGGGTGTTTGTACTAGGGCTGCCTGATAAATCGCATGTGATTGTAACGCGCATCTCGTCTATAATGCTGGTTCCTTGACTAGTAGTAAATCGCCATCAGTTTTTTTTCAGATGGAGTGGCATTTACTATACTGAGCTGTAGTTCACTGACAACCAGGGCAATTTCACATTAATTATCGCAGACATATCGCCTGCAATATGTATGCGATACGGCCCAGCTTGTCAGGGAACTACGGCTCTGTGTATTAAATGCAGCTCCATCTGAAAACAGCTGATGGTGATTTACTACTAATCAAGGGACCAGCATTACTGATGAGATGCGCGTGGTATTGCATGTGATTTATCGTGCAGCCCTATCTGCGCTAATCTTCTAAAGCTTCAGCCCTGGTTCTTTCATCACCAGTTGGGCCCTCTAGGACAGATCCCCTAGCTCAGGGGTGGGCAATTCTGGTCCTGGAGGGCCACTGTCCTGCAGAGTTTAGCTCCAACCCTAATCAAGCACACCTGAACTTCATTTGCAAGTGTTACTGAAAACTTTGATTAGATTTTTCAGGTGTGCTTGATTAGGGTTGGAGCTAAACTCTGCAGGACTGTGGCCCTCCAGGACCAGAATTGCCCACCCCTGCCCTAGCTGCTCCTCTGTTCTCTGGGCCCATCACTCAGCACTTCACCCTGGCAGCCCTTCAGCTCCACATTGGCTCTTTTGGGTCCACTGTGATCCGTCACCCCGGAGGCTCCACCAGGCTCCCTCGTACCTCCGGCCCTCATTACTCTGGTTCCGCCCTTAACTGTGCCTCAGTACTCCACCCCTCCTGCTTCTGTAACTGTAACAACTCCATGACCATGAACATTTTAAATCTGTGTTCCACTATGTGCCCAATAGCCTTAAAAATTAGATCACTTTAATATCTCATTTGTTTTTTCAAGATTGCAGAGCAAATGAAAACCTTTTCTAAAGTGTCCTATTTCTCAGACAATATTCCTGAAATAAAGACCCAGAAAGCTCACGTCCCTATTAAAGTCTAATGCATGTCCAGTAACTTTTGTCTTACAATTGCCATCTCTGTTTGAAACATAAAAATGCAGATTACTTGCATACATGGGTTGAATGCATACATTTTTGCAATTCCTGACCAAATGATCAAATATGAGTTCAAAATGATAAGTTAATATTATAAGCTTTTGATTATCTTGGCTATACAAAAAAAAACATTTGAACTATAATGTATTTCATTATTGAGAGCATGCATGGTACTTAAGACTGGAATGTAAACTGAGAAACTCTTTAAGAATTAAACTTTTAAAACAAATTCTCTAGAAATTATTTTGGTTGTTTTCTGTGTAACTAAACAGCAGAAATATGTATTGATAAATGTGCATTAGGACCTGGGAACCTGACACAAATGAAAACACAATGTTATGACTTCTATGTTTGAATAATTCTGATAAAAGCCTTTATTAAATATATAATACGTTATTATAATTCGTTACATTTATATAGCGCTTTTCTGCAGCACTCAAAGCGCTTTACATATGAATGGGGGAATCTCCTCAACCACCACCGATATGAAGGCATATAGTTATCGTCTAAACATTTTTTGCTGGAAATATTTTCTAAACAATTACAAATCAAGAAAAATTTTGTGGTGCACAGTTTAGCAAAATATAATACATGCATGAACTCAAACCTGTTGATGATAAACCTATGATATTTGATCTCAACTGTTGTTTCAGTGAAGAGATGAGAATGAATGCTTAAATTGTGGTTGTTGTCTGACCTCTAGTGTAAATAAACTGAGTTACAGTTTGAGAAATCTTAAAAAAAAATAAAAGCTGAAATTTCATTTTGAAGGGAGATTCTTGTTGGCTTTTTTATACGTTTTCTTATTATGTTTATACTTATTTTTATTCTTTTTTTGTTGTTGTTATTAAAATTCAGGCAGACAGGAAGACAGGAAACAAGGAGCTGGCTGAAGTTTAGGAAGTAGTGCAGCTGGGCATAAAGCCTATTCAATGAATTTAGGGGTGTGGTCCTGGTCAAGACAATCTTGTGAACTCCAAACTGAATGTCAGAATGGAAAAGAAAGGTGATTTAAGCAATTTTGAGCATGGCATGGTTGTTGGTGCCAGACGGGCCGATCTAAGTATTTCAGTTACTGAGATTTCACACACAACCATTTCTAGTGTTTACAAAGAATGGCGTGAAAAGGGAAAAACATCCAGTATGCGTCAGTCCTGTGGGCGAAAATGCCTTGTTGATGCTAGAGGTCAGAGGAGAATGAGCCGACTGATTCAAGCTGATAGAAGAGCAACTTTGACTGAAATAACCACTCGTTACAACCAAGGTATGCAGCAAAGCATTTGTGAAGCCACAACACGCACAACCTTGAGGCGGATGGGCTACAACAGCAGGAGACCTCACGGGGTACCACTTATCTCCACTACAAATAGGAAAAAGAGGGTGCAATTTGAACAAGCTCGCCAAAATTGAACAGTTGAAGACTGGAAAAATGTTGCCTGATCTGATGAGTCTCCATTTTTGTTGAGACATTCAGATGGTAGAGTCAGAATTTGGCGTAAACAGAATGAGAATATGGATCCATCATGCCTTGTTACCACTGTGCAAGCTGGTGGTGTAATGGTGTGGGGGATGTTTTCTTGGCACACTTTAGGCCCCTTAGTGCCAATTGCACATCATTTAAATGCCACGGCCTACCTGAGCATTGTTTCTGACCATGTCCATCACTTTATGACCACCATGTACTCATCCTCTGATGGCTACTTCCAGCAGGTTAATGCACCATGTCACAAAGCTCGAATCACTTCAAATTGGTCTCTTGAACATGACAATGAGTTCACTGTACTAAAATGGCCCCCACAGTCACCAGAGCTCAACCCAATAGATCATCTTTGGGATGTGGTGGAACGGGAGCTTCATGCCATGGATGTGCATCCCACAAATCTCCATCAACTGCAAGATGCTATCCAATCAATATGGGCCAACATTTCTAAAGAAAGCTTTCAGCACCTTGTTGAATCAATGCCATGTAGAATTAAGGCAGTTCTGAAGGCGAAAGGGTGTCAAACACAGTATAAGTATGGTGCTCCTAATAATCCTTTAGGTGGGTGTATATTCACTACTAAAATGGCCAAAAAATAAAGAAACATTTTAGCTTGTTTTAGCTTATTTTAATGCTTGTTTTGGCCAATTTTTAATAATTTTAAGTCATCTTGAGTCTCCTTTGAAAATCTGCTGAGGCCCCCTGTTGCCCTGGCCCCATGGTTGGGAAACACTGCACTAATATGCAAGAAAATCAAATGACTTTTACTTGTATTTAGCACTAGATGGAGCCATTGTAATTCAATGCAAATCTTGAAAGCGAAGATGACTCACAAGAGTCAAAAACTGATTCATGTGAAGTTAAAATTTAATAACAATATCCAGATATTCAGTTAGAGATATTGTTGTATATCGTATATAGTCTGGTGTGTTGTAGCTGCTGGATGAAATCATTTGAAGCTTTCAGTAAGTGTCAGTGTTGTGTCAGTTCTAGTGATTTACCCCAAAGACCTTGATATATAACCACATGATCACAAGTAGACAAATGCCAGCTAACACATGTCAAGCCTAACCCCACTTAAAATATTGTACTTCTGAAACTAAAGTATAGACGTGCAGTACAGTATACTATACTACAGTATGTGTGAGACGAAACACAAGGAGACTTTTAATCTTCTTTCAGTTTCACACTCACTACATTGCTTTCTGGATGAAACAACTGATATAATAAAGAGACCCCTCGTATGTGATTTTTCTTTTCTATATGTGGAACAGTCTCTCTCTGTAAGTCAATTCATCAAGCTCTCTTCAATTATTTTAGCACTGTGTTATAAGTCTTTACAATGTACGGTCTTACAGTTTTGTGTGTATATCTGTGTAGTGCTATTTTTCGAGGAAATCTTTGTTTTTGGAACGTCTGTAAAGAGGTCATTTTAAATCACAGAATTTTCTGTACTGCCTGGATGCATTCTTGGGATGTACAAGTTTACACATTAATTTTTCTTTCATAAGCCATTAAATGGAGTCCCTTGCACCAAAGAATCGTTTCAGATCATCCACAGCGAGTGTCTTCAGTTGCTTAGCAACAAGAGCCCCGGTAAGGACCGAGCATGTGATGCTGTCTGGGTTGGTGAAGGTAATTCAAGGGGCAATCTGATTTTAAAATAGGTTCATTGTGGGCGGGACCTGAACTTTACATAATTATCGCTGTGGGCTAGAACTCCTGATTTAGGCTGGATGCATATTAAAGCCAGCAGACGTATTATAGCAATAACACTAAAACAGCAGTTTAACCAAACGACCTGTTCTCTTTTCGCATAAGTTTTGTTATTTCATGCAGAGGTTAGCTTGACCTGATTTTGATGTGTCAGCCTGTCCCTTTTACTCTGTCTTTTTGGGCAGACCACCTTCATGCAGGTCTTCAGGATATTTCTAAAAGGTCTCTAAAGGCAGTAATTTGTTTGCTCTTGCTTTTATACCATCTGTTTTGGGAAGATGAAAGTGATGCACATACAAAGCAAGCACAGCATGTCTTTTAAACTGGAGGACACTTAGCGTGATATTTTGCATTACAATACTTTAGCTCGATTAAAGCGAATATGTAATAAAGAGGCCCTTGGCTGTTTTTTCTCTATTTATTCAGGCTTATTCAGCCAGGCTATGCTTTTTTAAAACAATTCCACACTGCCTTCAGCAAATCACCTTCTCTTTCAAGCCTCTCTCCGTCCCTACGCTTATTAAACTTTCATAGCTGATTTTTTTACTTTGATAGCATATGCATATTGTATGGGAGGTGGGTGGAAGCAGGTTGCAGCATGAGACTTGACCGGTTGCTGCTCTATTGCACACTGACGCTGAGGTTTTGCATTGTGTCAGTGTTATACTATATGACGTTCATGTTTTCCTGCTGCTGTAATGATTTGTAAAAGGGGAAACTTTGTCATAATTTCTTCACCCTTACACTTTAAAAATGGCTGGGTTATTTTTCACCCATAATGGGTAAATATTGGAATGAACACATACTGGGCTAAAACTGACCCAATGCTGGTTTGGTCTAACCCAACTGCTGGGTTATTTTAACTGATGGTTGCATAACAACAACCCAACATGGGGTAATTTTTAACCCAGCATGTGTTATGTCCTTTAATTACCCATTATGGGTCAAAAATAACCTAGCCATTTTTAGGGCTTGTTTACACGAGAACATATTTTATCGGATGTGCCTTTCGTTTACACGGAGACGGCGTTTTGGGGGCTTAAAAACGCGAAAAAGTGAAACCACCCTTCAGAGTGGAAATCTTAAAAATTATCTACCGTCGCGTTCTCGTCTAAAGAGTAAAAACGCAAAAGTCTGCTCACGGCTCTCGTCGCGTACGCATTTACGTCACAGTCATGCGCCAGTTCAGGAAAATAACAACAAACATGTCGGATTATTTCCATACGTCGGACCTTCAAGTTGCCATAGCAGCTCTGATAAATATACAAGTCTTTCCAGCAGTTGTACGAAATATTCACAGCTACTATTACTGATCAGTGAAGGCGCCAATTCGTCAGAGGCAAACCAGATGGCTTTGGAAGAGACCTGGGAGAACCAGGAAGAAGGTTGTACGCAGGCACACGGACTTGGTGTTGTTGTGTGTCAGTGCTTCACATTACCACCTAGCCGCCTGGAGTGCATACTACATCGAATATCACACTCTTTTGCGTCACCATATGCACGCAGATTTACCCCTCAAAACGCTCGTATAAACGCGGAATAAAAAGTGATAACGCAACGCCACTTTAGCGGTTTCTTTTCAGATCGTTTCCATGTAAACGTAGCCTTAGAGTGCATGTAAAGTGTAAAACTATCTGTAAATGTGTAAAACTTATCAGCCTGGTCTCACTGTTAATACGTAGTATTTACACATAACTTTAGAAAACAAAAACATATTTTTTTGTACGTTTAAACGGATGCTAAAACGTACAATGTAGACGTATTTACAACATTTAAACGTAGCATTATTACGTTTTGACAGCTAAAAACCGTAAAACTTTTACGTTTCTTTCATTCCATAAAGATTGCTGTATAATTTCCTTTTAACCATTTTAGCGATATGTTACCACCTTAACCCTACCCCAAACCTTACCCTAAACCCAAACTCTTTTTTACTAAATGTTTAAATAAGTAATGTATTCTTTTTATATTATGCAACGTAATGGACAGATATGTTTAGGAACATATTAGTAACAATATAGCATTCAAAAGATATTTTAAGGTGCTACAGTCATACGCAAAACAGTTTATAAAAATCATTTAACGTTACTGTTTAAAAAATTATAAGAGACAGACAATTAAGTGTAATCACAACAACTTATTTATTGCGAATATTAAAATCAGTACCAAAAGTAGTTAAAATGACGATGTGCTGCAGCCAAGGTCCTCTCTGGAGTATATGAAGTAAAGTAAAGAGAAGTATTAAAGTTATTAATCCAAGAGTTTGATCAGCGTTGATCCTGCTTCCCTCTGTCACTGCGCGCTTTTTTAATTTCAAACGTACACCTACGGAAATGGAAATTACGCAAATATGTCACGTGGCACTCAAAGAGCCAATGAGCTTTTGATATCACTGCCGTAAAGCAATGTGTCGTAAGGCTTCTTGAGGCGGGATATTTGAATTCACATTAACGAACGCGCTTGTCTGACGTTACGGTTGCTGATGAGAACGCGGATAAAGATCGCTGGATAAAGGGCTTAATTTTGATCTGTTCCTCGCAATTGTATGAAATTTAAAGATGTCGATTACAGCAAATGAATAAAAGTAAAATCTTTTGTGAATTTATGTTGTATTTTGTTGTAATTATTGCTTAGTAGTAAGACAGCAGGAGAAATCGCATTTTTGTGTGTCATGGCAAACAAACTAAATATAAATACAGAAATGCTATTCATTTTAAAGTTTTAAAATGTTAAATATTGTGAAATTCTCTGAATATCATAATCATTTCATTAGGTAAATGGGTAAACTGTCTTAAATAAATAAGTCAGAAAATATGACTGAAAACATGTTATTGTTATGAGTAAGAAACGCCAATATTTTAATATTTATGAATAGGAATAACTTACGTACAAATTTGTACATTTGTGAAGCTGTAAATACGTAAATAATTTACGTATTCGTCCTGTCAAAACATCGATATTGTACGTTTCAGTGTGTTTTAAACGTAAGTAAATGTACGTATTGTACAACCACACTGAAACGTAAAAAAATACACACGTATTCTCATGAGATCACGTTGAACTTATATATATTTGCCGAATTGAGGCTTTTGCACACTCTTTGTGAAGCCTTATGTTTAGACATAACTGATGTTTCAGAAGCAGGTTATGCCAAGTTCAGATTGCACGATTTTAGCCCTGATTTTGACTCGCCAATAGGTTTTGAGAAATCGCCGTCAAATGCCCAAAATCACAGGCAAATCAATGCTCGTGCAAGCGAGTGACAATCACACAGTGTAAGTTATCAAAGACGCGTTCTGAGAGAATCGCCAACGAGTCGTCGACACCTGTGAGATATCTGGCAAAGATATCTGAACCTGTCGGCAATTTAAAATCATGCTGTGTGAAACGGGTGTGCCTCATAAGTCTTTAAAAGTGAATCCACTGGCTCTTTTATCGCCCCCTGGTGGCTGGCTGCAGTACAAGTCATAAACCTTTAAATAAAAAATTATTTACACTTCCAATAAAAGTTTCCGAAAGATGGTTTTGGTCCTTTCAGGTAGTTGTTATCACGCTGATATATGTTCAAGTGTTCTTTTTTGTGATGTAACAGTTTATTTTAGCTAGTAATTTGATGCTATAGAAACGGGGCTTGTTGTTATGATTGGCATGGTTGAATTGGGCGCGCAAGCGTTTGGGCGAAAGTTTGATACCACGGCTCCGCCTCTGACTCCACGGGCGATTCCTTCTGTGCATGCCTTGGCTCCAAGCTGACGTTTTTACGTAACATGGCGGCGACCATGGTCAGACATTTTTGGTTTCAATTCATTACAATGGAGGGAGGCGACGTCGCGTCATCCATCTTTTTTTACAGTCTATGGTGTGAAATGAGTTTTGACTGAAAATAGCATCGGCGATGACCTACAGACAATGAGACAGCAACATACAGGGCAGCATAATCTTTATTTCTTTTCTTCTTTCTGCTCCAAATGAGCGCACATGTGATTTGCATGGTACTGTAAGCTTCTTGCAAGCTATACCATTTTTAATAATAATCCCAGTCTCACGTGAGAACTCCGGTCTTGCACGCGTGACCTCGCGTTGTTTCCTTCCCGTCACTTCTCGCGTGCATTTGGTTGTGTATGAGGCGTAGTTTGCGGACCAGGACAAAGTTGTCGGCGATACTTCCTACGGTAAAGTCATGCAGTATGAAACAGCAGCTACTGAATGCTACCCCAGATAATCACGCAGTGTGAAAACATCTGTGACCCGACTAGTTTGAAAATCATGCAGTCTGAACTCGGCAGTGACTCTTTTTCTTACAGTTCAGTTTGAAGTCATCATGATGTAATAAAGCGTTGTTTGGTCAAGAGCAACTGTGCACGACTGTGAGCGTTTGCAACAAAAGTGGAAATAATAATACGGACCGCGGATATAAAGTCATAACCCACTACAGTATTGTTTGCAACACAACACCAACCTTGCCGCGTGGAAACTTTCGCTCTGTGACAGAATTTACCGCCCAGTATTTTTGTACTGATTTGTGAATGATATCTTACATGTAAAAAGGCAAAACGTCTTTGCGTGTGTGAACAGCACATTTTTGTATTTACTGTAAAGTCATTCTGGTAAATTTACGGTAATTTACCGAAATTACTGTGTGAAAAAGGCTATAATCAAGGATGAATAATGGGCCCTATGCAAAGACTGTGTGTGAGGCCCCTATATCCACACTAATCATCACAACTGTTTTAATAACTGTACTGTATATTCACTTCTATTACTGTAAAGATAGCTCTCACAGAGTAATTCCTGGCAAATTACTGATATAATATAATATTTAAACCAGCAGTATGCAAAGAATAGCATAAATTGATATTTGCATACATAATTCAGTAGGGACATAAATATAACAATATTTCAATTTCCTTAACAGAAATCAGATGGGCCTGCTGCTTCACTCTCTGTGACTGTTTCTGGAACAGAGTGTTTAATGTCTTTAATCTTTAATATATATATATATATGTGTATATATTTATTTATATATATATTCGAACAATTTTGTTTTCACCTGCTCTATTTGGTAAGACATTTGTGAGATTTATTTTTCTTTTCTGGACTCCTGTTTTTTTTTTTTTTTTTTGGACATTTTACGCAGAGGGAGGGGGTGGGGGGTCGCGACATTCAAAAGACCGCTGAGATGAATCTGCTCTCCTTGATAACCTATCAGTGCTTTGCATCGTTTATTGACAACCAATGAAATTATGTACATTGCAGATTGTCCTCATGAGAGGCATCCAAAGATGTGTACTAAAGAGATTCAAACAAGGGTAAGAGCGAAGCAGGACAGAAACACAGTATTAATGTCATATAATAAACATAATTTTAAGATCCCCAATGCACGCCAGGACCCTATGTACTCAGTCACCCTTTTTTCATCCACTAAAAGGCTCATTATCATTGTCCGTAGGTCCTATGGTATAGCCTTGATGCTGTAGGCTACGTGTCAGTTTTCATATCTGTGTCAAAAGTCCTATTCGGACGGGATTAGTTTTACAGGGGGACCTCTGAGAAAATCGTGCTTCTCAGAGGTCCTCTGTGTTTTTAATCCCGTCCGAATCATCCATGTCTGTGTTTTTCTCTGACGACCTCTAGAGCAATTTGCCTACTGTTTTTCGCCGAACTCAGAGGTCATCTGAGAAATGTAATCCCGTCCGGATGCGAATGTCTGTGTTTGCCCGCAATATCTTTTGAAAAGGCGATTCTTGTTGTGTTTTGGCCAACGTAATCTGCCGTAAAGTCTTACTAATGCACGTAGGATACTTCCAGAGTCCTTTTCATTCAGATATGGGCCCTGTCCCAAATAGCGCACTTCAGGTGGACTCTGGCCTTAAATTGCGCGTGCTCGCTTAGTCTACGAGTCTATAGGGTGTCCCATCTGTCATTTTTACACTTCGAAGTGCGCTCATCAGCGCCCGCTTTGCCCCCTTGATGCGGTCTTTGGAGAAGCCCGCACTGCAGCAGACTTTGCGCACTTTACCAACCCAGAAGTCCTTGCGAAAGAGCAGGCAGACCAATCAGAAGACGGAAGGGAGGAGTTCACACTGACGGGCAAGTTCTCCTCCTATTTCTGGAGTGACCCTCGAGTCTTTTCCAAAATACGACTCTGGTGCACCCACGTGAACTCGCATCAAAAGTCTGCACTACATGATGTCATCAAAGTGAGGACTCTGAGGAGGACCACAGGTCCGGAGTGTGCCATATGGGACAGGGCCATGGATGTTTTTTTCCCTTCAGAGAAATAAATTTAATTAATTCAAGAAAAGCCTAATGTCAAACACTGTTAAGACTCCGGAATGGTAATGTTAATTAATAAAGATAATAAATTATTATGAATCATTATTTCTTAATTTCTTTGGGTTTATTATAAGCCTCCAGTTATTTAAAATACGTAGGCTACTTTAGTAGGATTTGTATAAGTTATTTTGATTTGTAAAAATTAAATTAATAAATTATGTAATTATGTTCTGTAATAATTTTACATTTAAAGCAAAATATCAAACATTACAAACACGCGTATCCAGAGCACGTGATCTTCTGCAACGCCCAAATGCATGAAACAAACCCTCCCTTCTCTGGAATAGGCTGAGAATTTTTATCCCGTCCGAATCGGTACATAAAATCACAGATGTTGATGGGGGACACGTTGAAACTCAAACGTTGTTTGGAAAACGAATCCCGTCCAAATAGTGCTAAAGTGCAATTACACATGCAGACCTCTAGTAGGCAGTATCCGCACGTGTAACCCACAGTAGCAGCGCAACCAGCAAAAAAGAAGCAGCTTGTAAAACCACAAACTAAAAAAGAAGAAGCTGTATGTATGATTTGAGAAGACCAGCAGTAATGGAGGTAAATAGAAAGCGACTTTTGTTGCAGTTTGAGTTAAATAATTCCTCAACGTGGCACATCTTTGTTCTTACCATCGCAAGCGAAAATGTCTATGAAAAAATGCGACAGCTATTACCAATCACATCCTTGTGGTCCGCGTACAACGGACGCGTTGTTAATGGAACACTTCTCTTTTTTTGAAAATATGCTCATTTTCCAGCTCCCCTAGAGTTAACCATTTGATTTTCACCAATTTGGAATCCATTCAGCTGATCTCCGGGTCTGGCTGTACCATTTTTAGCATAACTTAGCATAATTCATTGAATCTGATTAGACCATTAGCATCATGCTAAAAAATAACCAAAGAGTTTCAATATTTTTCCTTTTTAACACTTGATTCTTCTGTAGTTACATCGTGTACTAAGGCCGACAAAAAATGAAACGTTTTTTCTAGGCAGATATGTCTAGGAACTATACTATCATTCTGGCGTAATAATCAAGGACTTTGCTGCTGTAACATGACTGCAGGATGTGCAATGATATTACGCAGTGCCTGAAAATAATCCCCTGCTATTAAGAGTACCCAAGGGGACTATTTTCGGTCAGTGCGCAACATCACCACGCCTGCCGCAGCCATGCCACGGCAGCAAAGTCTTTGATTATTATGCCAGAATGAGAGTATAGTTCCTAACCATATAAAAAAATCACAACTTTATATCGGAAAAATATCGAAACTTTTGGGGTTTTTTAGGTGCTAATGTTCTAATCAGATTCAATAGATTATGCTAAGCTATGCTAAAAGTGGTAGCGCCAGACCCGGAGATCAGCTGAATGGATTCCAAAAAGGTCAAAATTAAATGTTTGACTCTAGGGGAGCTGGAAAATGAGCATATTTTCAAAAAAGTGTAATGTCGCTTAAAATGTTTGGCGAGTGTGCGTCCGGCTACGCAGAGGTATGCACAGCCTATACCGTAGCTACAGCTGGATTACCTGGATTGTTGTCGCGTACTTAAGCAACCAACTACAGTGATTAGTTACACTAACAACTAAAATTAGCTAAAGAGTTTAATGTAAAAGCGATGTAAAAGAATGAAAGTGCAGTGTTTGAAAATCATTTTGCACCTTAATACATCATTTGTTGAACAAAGAGTTTTAAATTTGTGTTCAGATTGAACCCATGACCTTTTGTGCTGTTAACGCAACGCTCTACCACTGAGCTATACAGGAGCACATTTCATTAATATATAATAATACACTACTATATGATATAATATTAATATAAACATAATCCTGCCGGCAGTAGGCAAGGAAATGTCCACGAAATAGATGCAGACATTGCCTACCGTAAGTGGAGGTCTAACAGGAATTTGGTGGTTTTTAGAGACTATAAAATGCAGAATCAGGTGCTGTGCAGAGATAGCAAGTGCCCTAAACCTTTTTGTTTTCATATCTTAGTTTTTCTTCTGTTGAGAGCTGATTTAAATATTCGTGGTTTGAAGCAGACAGAACATTGCCCGGCTTGTGCTTTGTGTAAACTTTGGATACAGCATGTACTGTATGTAATCTCAGATCACCGGGTAAGTAAGGTCAAGCAAGCATTGCTTCTTTGTATTGTGTTGTATATGAAGAGATTTAGTTGTCACATTTACATCTGCAGTGATTGAAATGAGGTACGCAGGAGGAGTTTGATGTCACACATCATCAAGCCGATCACAGTTTGTGTGCAGAAGCTTCAGCAGATGTGCATTTGCACCATTCTCTCATTCCCTCCTAAAATCACTTTGTCACATAGTAATGCATCATTTCACATACTGAATTTTTTAAATCTGGGCCTAGAAATCCTTTCTGAGCAAGCAATATCCATTAGAGGAAAAATTATTCATGTGATTTCTATGCATTATTTATCAGTTGATGAAGAAAAAGACGTCCTTCTCACTTTTTCATTATTGTCGCCGTCCAAAGCCGCATGGCGTGGGGAAAATCCTAAATTGTCTGGAATTTTTTGGCCAGCTCTGATAGATAAGTGAGAAATGACTTGAGATTATGTACTGATTGGACTTTAGGTGAGCTTGAAGCAGTAAAGAATTCAATATTACAAGTCCCATACTCCAATGTCCTGTGCTATACGTGTGAGATTGCTTTCTTATCCAGACAATTCTTTTTTTCCTGGTCATATCAGCATGTCAGGATCATGTTATCATTCATGTAAGATGAGAGAGAGTCTGAGATGACAGATCTGCATTCGTTTGTATTTCGGTCATGAATTTCATTTGTGCAAAAATGTTTTCTCCAATGGATTGGAGCTGTCAAAACAGGGTTGATGTTTGAAAGTAAGGGGGATGCAATTATGGATTTTGATTCAAACTGAAAAATGTACATTGCCTGTCAAAGCTTTGGACAATTATAACCGAGTATAAAAAGAACTTAGTTTTAAACATTAAATGTACTGTATGTATCCCTGGATTTTAACAAGTCTTATTACACGGCTCTTTAAAATGTTTGATTCTGATTGGCCAGTCGTAAAGTTTCAAGGTTCGTTCTTTTCAAGCAGCTGTTTTTCGTGATTCCTTTTTCAAACTTTAGTTGGTGTGCAATGTTGCTGTTAGAGCATAATGCTTGCAAAATTATAAAGCTCAAAGTTCAATGCCAAACAATATATTTTGTTTAACAGAATTCACTTTAAGGAATACAGAGAACAGCCGGATTGGACTACAACCCTTAATATAAGAGTTTTTGACTAACCTCCACCCACAGAAATACACCAGACGCCAGCTAAACACAAACAGCTATATAATGAATATATATATATATATATATATATATATATATATATATATATATATATATATATACATATATATATATATATATATATATATACATATATATATATATATATATATATATATATATATATATATATATATATATATATATATATATAACATTATTTTACAAATAATAAAACCAAATAGTGCATTCGTGACATTTGAACGTCTTGCCTTTTTTAAAAAACTTAATGTAAATATGTTTTCCTCACGGAAGGTCTGTAATTGTTAAAAATGAGCCAGTAAAATATTTCAAATCGAGAAATAAACCACATTTAGTCTGATACAAGACTGATCAATTATTTTTGCGATAACAACCTGCTGCCATTACATTATCCGTTACATATCTGTCATTATGACCTTCTATTGTATATTACAGTAAGAATTTCACATTTCTGACATAAATGTAATCTTGATAATCAGCTCATTGTAATGAAAACTGAATATTTGCGTAGTTTTGTGTCCCAAATTTTATATTATTTTCCCAAAAAATTTAACATTCCTTAATATTGTGACATAAAAATTATTTTAAGCCTATTTTAAATAATCAGTTATTTGTGAAAAAGTGTAGTGTTGATTTGTTTTAATAGCATTTTTGTCAAATCAACATATATTTTTACGTTACTTTAACTTAACAAGTAAAGTTTGAGCATTTCTTTTATTAAGTTTAAGCATATCAAGTTTATAAGTTATATCAACTTATTACAGGTCAAAACGTAAAATAGTAGGTTGAACTGACTTGAAAACCAAGTTATTTTAATTTCATGCTGCATTTTATTTTGGCTATATAGTCAATGGGTTGCTGCGTGTTGTCCCAGGACAAACCAGAATTACAAAATGAATAACTTCTAAACTCTTCCTTGTTGGACAAAAAGATCACCACTGGTTAATTTAATTTAATTTAATTTAATTTAATTTAATTTAATTTAATTTAATTTAATTTAATTTAATTTAATTTAATTTAATTTAATTTAATTTAATTTAATTTAATTTAATTTAATTTAATTTAATTTAATTTGTTAAAGAGGACATTTCACAAAACTTTTTAAAGATGTTAAACAAAATCTTTGGTGTCCCCAGAGTACATATGTGAAGTTTTAGCTCAAAATATCATATAGATAATTTATTATAACATGTTAAAATTGCCACTTTGTAAGTGTGAGCAAAAATGTGCCATTTTGGGTGTTTCCTTTAAATGCAAATGAGCTGATCTCTGCACTAAATGGCAGGCATGATTGTATACTGTAGTGCAGATTAAGAGGCGGTATTATCCCTTTCTGACATCATAAGGGGAGCCAAATTTCAATGACATATATTTTCACATGCCTGCAGAGAATGGTTTACCAAACTGATTTAATGGGTTAATCATTTTCACATTTTCTAGGTTGATAGAAGCACTGGGGACCCAATTATAGCACTTAAACATGGACAAAAAAGGCTGATTTTCATGAAATGTCCCGTTTAAGTCAAAGTCATGTGATAGGGGCCAAAGTGTTTCCCATTTCGGGAAGAACTGATTACCAATAAGCACATTTACCAATGGCTGGGATTTTAAAATGACACATTAAATAAGAATACAATTCTTTGGACAATCAGGGCTAAACTACTGCCAAAGCATAACAACAAATCAGACACGTTTGTGTAAGAGTCAAGCTGGTGTAAGTGAAGTGTAACATGCAGTAGTGAGGACGGCAGGAGTGCCAGCGTTGTGTTTGCGCCTCCATCCTCTCTTGTTCTCTCGCTCTGTGACAAAAGCACCAGATGGAGGCTTTGCAGGTGGGAGAGACTGAAACTTCTGTTCCTGAGGAGGACGCTGGAGAAATAAAGCTGTGAGTCTATCTGAATAATACCCGTGCTGTGGGTTTGGTACTAATGGTGATAAATGTATACATGCAGACTCTGCCACAGCTCGACAGATTGACGAGCGATCACAGAAATCATGTATAACGCTTTCATGTTGACTTATGTGTCATATCTGCAGTTGAAATATATTCAGCTAACAACATTTAGGTAAACAGCACAAATAGATGACGCACCGCGATTGAATCAAATAGAATTTGATGTTAATAAAACACTAATAAAGATCAAAATAAAGTGCATACAAAATATGATGTAAATCAAAATGATACAGCGCAGGAGCTTTACTATGATATCTAGGTAGAAAACTCAGCAGGTCTTGGAACAGTGCCCATATGCACACAGCTTTAAAACAGCATGAGGTTTTTATCTTGCTTTATTATGATAAATGTATTTTTGGCATATTTCCTCACTTCCTACATCTGACTGATGCCTCACCTTTTGTTTGTTACTTTCTGACTTTCAAAATCCTTTTCTCAAGTATAATTAATAATTCATGCAGACTTTTCTTTGATGTGCTTCTAGAAGCCAGATTTACTCATAACCCACCTAATACATCTCAGCAGTCCATGATTCACCTTCACAAACCTCCATTATGACAATGACCTCATCTCAAAACAGAAATCAACTACTATTAGTGGATTGATCAGGCAATGTCGCTTACGTTTAGTGAAGGACAGAAGATCTCACAGGAATCATACATTAGCTCATTCTGACCTACATATTCAGTATATTCAGTCAAAGCCTTATGTTCAGACATTCCTTTTTTAGAACCAGGTTGCGATTTTTTTCCTACAGTTCAATTTAAAGTCATCATGATGTAATACAGCGTTGTTTGGTCAAGAGCAACTGTGCACGACCATCAGCGTTTGCCACAGAAGTAGAAACAACAAAAATACGGACTGCGGTCCACGGATATAGTCATCATTATAACGCAATATTGTTTGCAACACACACCAACCTTGCCACATGGAAACCTCCGGTCTGTGACAGAGTTTACTCGTTGGTATTTTTGGTACTGATGTGTGAATGATATCTTACTGGTAAAAAGACATTTCATCGCCGCATGCGTGAACAGCACATATTTATATTTACTAGGAAAGTCATTCTGGTAAATTTATGGCAATTTACTGAAATTGTGAAAATTACCCGTGCTGGTTTAAAAATGACCCAATGTTGGGTTGATGTTATGCAACCATGGGGTAAAACAACCCAGCATTGGGTCAATTTTAACCAGGCGGGGTGTCCAATATTTACCTATTATGGGTCAAAAATAACGCAGCCATTTTTTTAGCGTAGGTAGTATGTTTTGGGCATATTCAATTAGGATGTGTTGGTTTGTATAGGTTTTTTATTTCAAATTTGTATTGGTCACGATTTGCACATAATGGTTTGTATTGGTCTTTATTTGGACATATTTAATGGTTTCCATCGCAGTTTTGTATTGGTTCTCATGGTTCCATTACAAGTTTGTGATGGTTTTTATTTGCACATATCTAATGGTTTTGTATTGGTTCTGATGGTTCCTATGGAGTCCATAAATAAAGTTACATTTATATAGCGCTTTTCTCAGTACTCAAAGCGCTTTACATATGAATGGGGGAATCTCCTCAACCACCACCAATGTGCAGCATCCACCTGGATGATCACAGCACACTAAACAACGCCAGAACACCTACCACACACCAACTTACTAGTGGAGAGGAGACAGAATGATATAGCCAATTAGTATGAGGGATGATTAGTAGGCCAATGGGCAAGTTTGGCCAGGGCACACCCCTACTCTTTTTCGGAAGGACATCCTGGGATTTTTAATGACCACAGAGAGTCAGGACCTCGGTTTAACGTCTCATCCGAAGGACGGTGCTTTTTTTGACAGTATAGTGTCCCCATCACTATACTGGGGTGTTAGGACCCACACAGACCACAGGGTGAGCCCCCCTGCTGGTCTCACTAACACCTCTACCAGCAGCAACCTGGTTTTCCCAGGTGGTCTCCCATCCAAGTACTGACCAGGCTCAGCCCAGCTTAGCTTCAGTGGGCAAGCTGTCTTGGGCTACAGGGTGATATGGCTGCTGGTAGGAGCAAAAATTAAATAAAGTTTAGTTTCGCGTGCGCACGTGAAACTATCGCGCGTTCATGTAAAACTTTCACATGTGCACGTGAAACTACCGCATTTAGTTTGGCGTGCTCACGTGAAACTTTCGCTTTCAAGTGCGCACCCAATATTTTTACGTGAGCACGTGAAACTAAACTTTACATTTTTTTTTACTCCAATGTCACCTTAGGGGCTCTGTAGGTTCCATTACAAGTTTGTGATGGCTTTAATTTTCACATATCTAATGGTTTTGTATTGGTTCTGATGGTTCCATTACAAGTTTGTATTGGTCTTTATTTACACATATTTAGTGGTTTCCATTTGTACTATTGGTCCATAATGGTATCTAATAAACAAAATGCCACCAATAGAAAAAAAAATAATTACCAAGAGACCAAGTATGACCATTACAGTTTTCCAAAGAAGCCACTAAATTAATTGGAGTCATTCTTAATGGTGAACAGTAGATACCACCATAAGTTTCAAAAGGTGTTCTATTGGTCCTTAATGCTATCCAATAGACACTACATGCCACCAATAGAAGAAAGCAAATTACTAATAGAGACCAACAGGGACCATTACAGTGTCAATTAAAACGAACAGAATTCCCATTATAACCATTAAAATCAATTCTGTAATGGTTTATATTGTTTTTTTCAGCAAGTGTTACTTTCTTTTGTTTATTTAACGCGTGTATGACACTGAGAGATGATGATTGGATTATGTTTTTGCCAGATTGAAAAGTAGATAACCTTAGTTCAAATCATAGCTAAAGCGTAACAAAAACTACACTGAGCTAACGTTACTGTGTATAATGTGTACTATAATGTATACAATGGCTGCGTCCAAATAACCACACTTGCGGCTTTGGCCACTTGAGAGCGCGTGCACGCAACAGGAAGTAAGTGCGTAAGACTATCCCAAGTCTTAAAACTGGCAAAGTGCAGTGCCCTTAACGCACACTAAACCCACACTTTGTTATGTATTTTGTAAAACATCTGTAACTACTTTTATAAAATTAAAACAACATTAATGGTGTTGTTTATTCAGGGACTACTACAATAACAATAAACTTTAATAAAGCTACATTCACAAAATGAAGAGTTTTTTACAGGTGCATTCTGCGTCTGAAAGTTTCAGATACGTGTAGATAATATTCGTTAAATGTTCATTTATTTATTCATTTGTTAATGTGTTCATTTTATTTAAAGAAAACCTTAAAAATATATATATTTTAACTCTTTCACCGCCAGCATTTTTTTAAAAAGTTGCCAGCCAGCGCCATGCACCAAAATACGTCATGTAAGTATTCAAGCGGTCAAGTGCAAAGACTGCAAGTGTGGTTATTTGGACGCAGCCAATGTTAACTACAGATCGGCTGCCAAACCTCCCATCATGGATCACTCCTATGTCGTCTTTATGAAATTGAAGCATTTGTTATTTTCGACGAGGTATTTGTTCCAGAGTTCCAGGCCCGGATTGGCCATAGGGAGAACCGGGAGGATTCCCGGTGGGCCGGTCTGTTTTTTTTGGCCACGAGGGCCGGTGTTGTCATGCCACCGGGATGACGCGTATTTGCGGGTGAGAGATGTCCCCGCCGCTTATGCACAAATTGATTGTGTCCCGAGTCCCGACCACTTATTGGAAGAATTCTTGCATTAGGGTTCATTGACATCTAAAACGCATGGGAAACGCAGGACGTGACGCTCTCTTCTGGTTTTCAAAGCGCTTACTTGAACACGAGTTTTGTTTCAGACGCGTCTATTTTTAGTGCGCTTGCCGGCCGCGCGTCTATATTTAAAATAAACTTGAGCGCGTCTTTTGAGTGCGCTTGCCGGCCGCGCATCTATTATATTTTAAATAAACTTGAGCGCGTCTTTTGAGTGCGCTTGCCGGCCGCGCGTCTATTATATTTTAAATAAACTTGAGCGCGTCTTAATACAAACGGGCTGGCCTCTAAAAGGAAAATAATTTACAAAACGTATTTTTTTATCCAAGTCATAGATGAATTATCCATGAATAGTCATTATTCATCGTTTATTGCAAGAGGAACAAAAATCTATTTGATGCAAAACTCATTAGTTTATTTGAAAAAAGTAGTTTCAAAAGTATATCCATGATGTTTTCTTTTTTTTAACACAATGTAGGCCTACGTTATTTAGCAATAGACATGATCTAAGTACTAAAAAAAAGATACAGATTTTTTCCATTTGTTTCCAATGCATACTTGATAAATCTTGCTTGTGTATTGTATATCAGGGGTTTCCAAACGTTATCAACCCAACAGTTAATCTCAAGACTCACCATTTTTTAGAAATAGAAATATAGAGGATAATACAAACACATTTGTTTCCTTTAGTTTTTGAATAAGTTTACTTTAGTAATATTATGGTCTTATGGTAGGGCTGCATAATTATGGCAAAAATTATAATTGTTTACTGCATTTGCACGGAATATGAAATTATATATTTGAAAAATACAGTGAATTGCAAGGCTGGAGAGAACAGTGCACTACTGCAGACTTATACTACTGAGGGTTTAAAGATATTATTTTAATAGTCAGTCGTGAACTAAAGTGGGCCGGTCTAAGGCATGAAACTCCAGGGCTGAAAATGAGTCCCACTCCGGCCCTGCAGAGTTCAGTTTAGCCATTAGTCAGAACATTAAACAAACAGAGACCGGAAGTTAAGTTCTGTCCAGACACATAACCGCAACAACACATTTTTTCTTTCACTATTATTTATAGGTCCCACAACACCACTAGCATCTAAAAAGCATCAATTAAATATAAAGGTCTTTTAAATAGAAACATTTTATACATTAGTCCCTGGTCTCTTCATACAGTATCTTCATATGGCTGAGATGCAACACAGCATACGATGATGATGCTATCCAGCTGACTAAAGTCATGATCTGCTCTTTTCAAGGCCTTCAAACATCATCTTCTTTCTTTGCAGAAGTTTTCCAGGCTTTGGTAGAGTTACTCTGAACAAACAGATGCTAATGATCATAAAAGTCTTGATAAAAAAACTTGTAAGTAGCAATGGCCTGTGCAAAACTCACTGTCACAATGTTGGTGTAGCTGTGTTTTGAATAGTTTTTACTGGTTGCTTACTGGTCCATATCAAAAGAGCCCATCCTCAAATCTCTAGTGTCATCCTGAGATGTCACTGTTTCAATATAAGCGTGTCATTTTTTTAATTTGACCTCTAAGTCTGATGATCTGTAATAGCAGACCAGGTTATCATTCATGTTTTGTGCCAAAATGTAATGTTCAAGTCACTAAGCTTAAGCATAAACAATACTGTTTGCTTTCACAACCAGAAAATGATCACCAGTGTTAACACTTGGATCAAAAGAAGGTGTTTAAGACAAATAGGCTTTCATTTAATATGCATCGATTGGCAATTAGTTTACACGCTCCTAATTACCTGTAAAGCAATTATTAGCAGTAGACATAAATCTCTGCCCCTGCAATACAGTGCTTAGAAAAAACATTTAGAGATTTTGAGCGAGCGTCTGGTGAGGGCAGTGTAGAAGATCATTTTGGGCAGTCCCAGCACAATTCCCCCGGTCTGGTGGATGCACCTGTGAAGCCCCGCTCGCTGACATTGGCAGGTTGCATTCTGGGAATCCATCTGGTGGCATCACAGACAGGAGGAAACCTGCTAATTAGATCTCGCTGTAAAGGGGCTGGGTCGAAGCGAATTCCCAGCTGTCATTAAACATACTCGAAGAGGGGGAGACGGAAGAAAAGCACCAGGGATCTAATGCTCTAATTCCTCTTTTTAGATGAAGTATCCGAGGCCAGTTTACGTTTGTACGCTGCATGCCGCATACACAATCGACTACCTCTATGAAATGCTTTACACCACTTCACAGGCATTTGTGTTTTATTGTTGTTGCTTTTGAAAAAAAAAAGAAAATCCTGTGGCGTTACCTTCTTTGGCACATCCACTTTTCAAACCCCCACAGTGCCCTTTGGAGACTGAGATGGCATAAAATCCTACAAGGTAGCTTACTACAGCAGATCGCACATCAGAGAAGAAAATGTCCTGGAATATACGCAATAGCTCTCTGATGATTGACCTGCGGTTATATGGCAACAAATGCGCTACGAGTGGCTTCAGTCATTTTGGAGAAAAACATAAAGGCCAAAAAGCTCCAGTTTAGTGATTTAAGCTGGCACACGGAGAGTTCTCAGTATCCTTTCCCTTGAGCAATTCTCATTCAATGATTAAATGACTGTTTTATCCCCGTAACTATACAAGGCATTCACATCCAAATGACTCTAATCTCAGTGCTTCGGTTGCCCAGTCACTAGCCTACAACGACTGCTTAAAATTCTAAAGATCGTCTGCGTGCCTCTGACCAATCCAATGTTTTGCAGGTCGCGCAGGGTGGATTCATGTGCAAGCAAACTGAGCAATGAGCATTCTGGGAAATTCCAATAAGATTTGAAAACAATAAATATGTTAATGGAAAAAAGCCAGCATTTACCTTGAAGTAAACAGTGTTGAACAGAGACGATATGTTTTAGACAGAAGCAATCAGGGTGCAAGTGCATCCTCTTCTTGAATACATATCAAGAACTAATACATGCCAAAAGACACTTCAGCATCATAAATGTATATTTACTGGCAACAGTTTGTTCAAAGTTACATTAAACATTAACAAGTCTTCATCTTTACAGAATAAAACTATAAAAAGCACCTTACGCAAACCAAAAATCCTCATCAACCTTTTTCTGTTTTTCCCTTTAGATTTTAATTACCAGAATGCTTTGCATGAGGCTGTTATTTCAGTAAAGACTTGTTAATGTTTAATGTTCATTTAACTTTAAACAAACTGTTGCCAATAAATAACATACATTTAAATCTACAGTAAGTTACTGGCAAACAGCTGCCAGTAATATTGTCATTTCCAGATATTTTTAACAGTGTATTAAATTATATAATGTAGTGCTGTTGATTAGTAGCCTTATTTTTCTGAGGTTTAATTACACAGAAATGATGAAAAATGTATAAAATGTCATAAACGGGGCCCCCGGCGCAGTCTCGTGACCCCCACTTTGAGAACCACTGGGATACACAACACAAAAAAATACACCACACTTTGCTAAAAAAAGAGGTCTATTGAACATTTGCAAAGCTCAATGAAAAAGTTGACCCTGTGGCGGGACATGATGTTGTAACAATGCAAGCCTGCTGTTTAAGGACACAATTGTTTGGTTTCTTAGTATCTGTGTTGCAAGACTTGTTCAAGTTGGATCGTAAAAGTGAAATTCAAAGACAAAATAAAGCTACAGAGATGTCCTGGAAAGCATGACCCCGAAACCAAAACCCATACATGCTGGACCACGTTTGCGCGCGCGCGCACTTCCTAGTAACCTGCGCCTGTGCTTCGTTCCCGAACACTATGCGTGGCCGCGCAGCGCGAGCACGAGCAGCTCGTGTGGGGGAGCTCACGAACACATAGGAGCGGATCGTCGGGATCATACACGCAGGAAAAACACGCGAATGTGAAGGTAGTGTAAATGATGAAGGATGCGCTCGCGGGGAAAGGTCGCGAGAATCGCTTGAAGAAGAATGTGAGGAAATCTTCATCAGATCTGACAGGGATTAACACACAGACACACACATCAGAGCTGTTTGAGCAGGGAAAGGGAATATCAGGAATGGGGAACTGGATATTTCATCAAAACAGGTGAGTTTTTTATATTAAAAAAATAATGCCGATCAAAATCTTATAAACCGACTGTATAAAACATTAGTAGGCTATTTGCGTTTCTTCTGCACGTGTGATTTATCATGTCAAGGTTAACGGATAAGAATTTACTCAAGTTTAAATATTCTCGAGTGATTTGTGAAATAAAGATATGTTCTCGTGTATGTGTAAGAGTGAAAGGCTGCCGGTGAAAGTAACGGGATATGATGGGGATGTCTTGCACTTGTTACACCCCGTCTACACTGCGAGCGAAGGACGCGACAAAACTCCCTCGCTCTCGTTATAATAATAAAGAAAAGCTGCATAGAGCGCCAACGCGCGTACGAAGCGTAATTACGCGCACCTCTAAACTCTTTGATTAGTCAAGCGTCAGGAGCGCGCGTACCCGAGAGACGCATGTAAGTAAAGTTGCAGGTACGTAGCATTATCGTTCACTATGAACAGAGCGATGTAGCGTCAGGATATCATCCGCAGCCCTGAAAGACGCGTCGCTTGCTCGCATTGTAGTCGTCGTCGAGGATTTTAGCAGGAGCGTTTGTCGCGTCGTTAACAGATGGAGTGTTACTTTCTTGCCGTGTTCATTTAACGCGTGGATGACACTGAGAGATGATGATTGGATTATGTTTTTGCCAGATTGTATGCACACATAGAAACAAATGATGTCTTGATCAGCTTTGCGAAATTCTCTAAACAATGTCAATATGATGCATGCATAGCAATAAGGATAATGATGATGAAATTGTTATAATTAAATAAAAATCCTCAGTCTTTCAGCAACCTCACTGTTAAAATAAAGGGTTTTCATATGTTTAAATTGCAGCCTATATACTTATTGGTTATTTTAACAATATTAAATAATGACTGTATTGTGTTGGTGCCAGTCATATTCACTTTTATTAGTCTTACAGTCTTATATCAAGGACATGCCTCTGTACAGAGTTACTGTGTTGTTAAAAAGACTTGGGAGAAACTGAATTGCAGAGAGAGAGAGAGAGAGAGAGAGAGAGAGAGAGAGAGAGAGAGAGAGAGAGAGAGAGAGAGAGAGAGAGAGAGAGAGAGAGAGAGAGAGAGAGAGAGATG
This sequence comes from Misgurnus anguillicaudatus, assembly GCF_027580225.2. Taxonomy (NCBI): domain Eukaryota; kingdom Metazoa; phylum Chordata; class Actinopteri; order Cypriniformes; family Cobitidae; genus Misgurnus; species Misgurnus anguillicaudatus. Next base: position 6,399,567 of record NC_073352.2, on the reverse strand, counting down.
TGCCTTGGAGTTGTCATGGCGATGTGGTGAATAAGCAATTGTTGTCCATAAAAGCGATGCATTAAAAGGGATTGCTGTTGCCGTTCCCTATCAGTGAAGTGCATATTTCAGCTCCCGCTCAGAGAAGGGTTAAGGTTGGGTTAGGGTTATTTAGTTATAAAAAAGAGACACTGCAATACATTTTAATTGGTCAAAGCGAGTCAGGGGAACTTTGGATGGTATCTTCAAATAAAAGCCACAGCCCTGAAATTCATACTAGTTTATCTTCTTGTGTTTTTACATGGAGAACCTGTTTATGTGGTCTGGCATTTAGTCTCTAAAAGGATTATGCATGGTTCTGCGTTTGAATTTCTTCTCTCTACTGATGTCTTTATTTGTGTTTTGGCTTTATAGGCTGGTATTTCTAAAGTACTCACTGATTTTAATCCATTCTGAGCTTTATGCTGTTTGTCATCTCTACTTTTAAGTAAAGTCAATAATATGTTGTAACAGGGTGGTCTCTTTCTGTTAGAGTAGATACTTTAAAAACAACAACAATCAATTTGTTATTATTTCTTGTCATTCATTGGTATAAGTTTAAATCATAGCACTGATTTAAAGGTACAATATGTAAAAAAATTTGGGGGGAAACCAGTGCTTTAGTGCAATGTTAAAGCAACACCAAAGTGTTTTTTTTAATCTTAAAATAACGTTTCCAAAAAAGTTTCAGTCATTCATCCACTCGAAACAGGGTGAACGGCACTTTCACAATCGCTTTGCAGCCCTCTATTGGCCAAAACCGCACTAAAGAAGATTCCAACCGTTGGGTCGCGGTCCTGTAGTTCGAGTGAAAACTACAAAAACTTGCTTTACGGCAGACCTACAATCCAATCAGAGCCAGCTTTGCTGCAGTAGGCTAAATTATTTATGACAGTGGTAATGGACAATTCCGCTTCTAACCTGTAGGGGGAGCAAAGAGCAAAAACTCTTTAGTGATGCTTTAAAATTAAATAAAAAATCTACCGTAATTCCTCAAATAAAGACCGGGGCCTTTATTTACGTAAACTGCCGAAGGTAACAGGCTTTTTATTTGAAGCAGGCTTTTAAAGTTTTATTTTTGAAAATCACAATTTAATATTTCATGTCCCTAAAATTATTTCTGTGGTAAAAAAAAGAAAAAAAATCTGTCTAATTAGTTTACCGTGAATAAATACAATACATTATCCCTTAAATGCCTTCTAGGGCAAAAAACTATTTTGCAAGTGCACGCCTGCATCAAACTGATTCTGGCTGGACAGGATTTACCGCGAGTTTTCAAAAGCACGGTAATCAAACACGGTTGTAATGATAATAAAATTTTAAACGATAATACTAACCGCCAGGACATTTTATCGTGGTTAATCGTAAAAACGGTAATCGTCCCATCCCTAATATAAATAGTCAAAAAGTTATGGAATTTAACTTTTCCCTCCACCAGAACAATAATAACAGATGAGAGACTAAATATGAATAAAGGAGGAAACAATAGATTTATGTGAACAAAGACTGTTTGATTAGATCTATTGGAAACAATGAAATCAAATTATGTGTCCGCGATCAGGCTGTGGTCAGGGGGGTAAGAAACACTGACGCCCACTGGCCGCGGCTTGTACTTGCATGTCCAAATTCATCTAAGCAAATGTTTAAAAAGCACCTATTTCATTGCTAAAAAACAAAGTTATTTTGTGTATTTGGTATAATACAATGTGTTTGCGTGGTTATTTAAAACACATTATTTTCCACATACTGTACATTTTTGTAGCTCCAGATTTCACTCTCTCCCTGATACGCTCATATTTTGTACAAAACTCATTGATTTGAAAAGCTTTGTGTCCCTGATTGGCCAGCTAATCTGTACGTTGTGATTGGCCTGAATACCTCTGATATCAGCCAGAAATGTGACGCTCCTTACAATGTTTAAAAAAGATTCGCTCACAATGCAATGCTGAAAGGAGTTAACTTACAGGCTGAGTCTGAAGCGAGAGGAATTTTGATAATGTCGGTTATGATTACATCTCCAATCCCAGGAAGTAAATTGTTGACTATAATCTGTGTGTTTGTTGTAGTTCAAAAAAAGAGATTTATGTTGGAGACGATAACTCGCATCATCGTTTAGTTTGGGGTTTGTATATTTTGCATATCGTTAACATGTACTAATACACACTTACACACCAAAGGAAATGTAAAATCGTGAGTCCTGTAACCCCTTCTGTTTATACCGCCATACTGACAGGCAAGGACAGTCGGGAGTGAATTTGAAATGAATGGCGCCAGCAGGGGTTTCATGGCAACACAATGTGCACTTTAATTCAAAAGATAGAGATATGTACATCCTAAACTTAAAAGATGAAATATAACTGATCCCAATAATGGCTTTTAATGTGAATTAATCCATTTATTTTCCACATTTTAAACTCCATGTCATTTCAGGGTTACTACAGGTGCTGGTCATATAATTAGAATATCATGAAAAAGTTGATTTATTTCACTAATTCAATTTAAAAAGTGAAACTCGTATATTATATTCATTCATTACACACAGACTGATATATTTCAAATGCTTATTTCTTTTCATTTTGATGATTATAACTGACAACTAAGGCCAATCCCAAATTCAGTATCTCAGAAAATTTGAATATTACTTAAGACCAATACAAAGAAAGGATTTTTAGACATCTTGAAAAGTTTGTACAGCACTTAATACTTAGTTGGGGCTCCTTTTGCCTGATTTACTGCAGCAATGCGACGTGGCATGGAGTTGATCAGTCTGTGGCACTGCTCAGGTGTTATGAGAGCCCAGGTTGCTCTGATAGTGGCCTTCAGCTCTTCTGCATTGTTGGGTCTGACATAACGCATCTTCCTCTTCACAATACCCCATAGATTTGCTATGGGATTAAGGTCAGGTGAGTTTGCTGGCCAATTAAGAACAGGGATACCATGGTCCTTAAAGGACAAGTTCGGTATTTTACACTTAAAGCCCTGTTTTCAGATTGTTTATAATGAAATAGAACAGTTTTGACTGAAATTTGGACATATGATGCTGGCCCGAGAATTTTCAGTTTCCGTTGTATCACCTTCCACCTCTATAATGGGTGTATAGGTGCACTGAAACAATCATTCCTAAAATGCATTAAACTTTCGTTTACAAAGATGTGAAACTCAGCGAGTGGTCAGGGGTGTTCACTGATATGCTCACACAAAAATCGCTGCAAATATGGTTTCCAACAGCTGTTTTAGCATTCGTTGTAAACTTGTGGACCTATTTTTCCAAACGCCTCACACCCGTATATTCTTCCGCTGAGAGCTTGAATAATAGACACTCCAGAGAACTTGGTTGCAATAATCCGCCTTTGCCAATTGCAAGAATACAAACAAAGTTCCCGGTGTGGAGTAATACCGTACCTCACAGCACATCTAATACAAGTCAATGGAGTTGGCAAAAACTACAATAAAACCTGTTGGAAAGCATCTTTTGCAGCGATTTTTGTGTGAGCATATCAGTGAACACCCCTGACCACTCGCTGAGTTTCACATCTTTGCAAACGAAAGTTTAATGCATTTTAGGAAGGATTGTTCCAGTGCACGTATACACCCATTGTAGAGGTGGGAGGTGATACAAGAAACAAATTCTCTGGCCAGCATCATATATCGAAATTTCAGTCAAAACCGTTCTATTTCATCATAAACAATCTGAAAACAGGGCTTTAAGTGTAAAATACCAAACTTGTCCTTTGAACCAGGCACTGGTAGCTTTGGCACTGTGTGCAGGTGCAAAGTTCTGTTGAGAAATGAAATCTGCATCTCCATAAAGTTTGTCAGCAGCAGGAAGTTTACTATTTCGCTTGGCGTGTGAAAGTAAAATTTTGTAACTTTGCACGCCGTTCTGCAACCCAAGAAGCATGAGTTCCAGGTGAATCTGGCCGAGCATGACATCTCATCACGCTGGCATCCAGTCGTTGTGCGTTGAGTATAAACACCTCCACAAATGGAGGCTTGCGCTGTGGAGCCAGACAAAAGTATACAAGGCTTCAGGTAACATACGGCACGATGCTACACTGCGCATGCGTTGAACCGTGCGACACACACGCTCCGAACCGAGATAAGCAAACCGAATGGTTCGAATGTTTTTTCATGTACCGTGCCACCCCTAATCAGGATGAACCGAAGAACAAGTCTGCCTTAGCATAATCATGATCATCCGCATTTTCCTCATTCCACAAGTTTGAGGTTTGATGTACTCTTTAAAACTATTTGATATTACAGTCAGTATATCTTAAATATACAAGAAATTTTTGCTTGCTCTTGATTTTTCCCATCTGTGTTCTGTAGACTGAGAGATTGGGACGCCTTAATGTCATACTTGAAAACACAATTGAAACAAGAAAAGCATCACTTCTGCATGGACAATCTTTTACAGTCTCACTCAAATCAGGTGATCTGTTCTCTTAGTCACCTTTATTGATCTCAGTGGTTGAAAAAGACTGGACTATAGCCATTACTCAAATGAAGCTCATCCTAAAGATTATCTGACTGTGTGGTTCTGCTTGAAGTACTGGAACTGAAAATACTACAGAACACAATTAGTAAACAATGAGTCATGCGTTGTTTACCTGTTCAATCTGTACTGACTCAATATTCTGAGTGTCTTTTAGAATATATGGGATGTTTTATCTATTATGTGTTTCTTTACACTTTAGGCTGATGTTGACAGTTTCCATTTCAGGAAACCTCATAAAAACATGTTCAGGTCACATTTTGCACAAAAAGGTTTTCATTTGTATAAAAAACATGTCATAATAATATAATAATAATATAATAATAACTAAAATATGACTCAGATGAGTTTAATGGGATTCAGTCTTTGATAATTGATTAATTAGCAGAGATCTTGTATTAGCATGATGCTATTAGGTTTATTCAAAATATTATCTGAAAGATTATACTTAAAAAAAAAATACTTGGTGTGAATTGTGAAATTATGTATTTATAACTTTATACAACTTTATAACTGTTAAATGCTTTATCCTGATTGGTTGAGAAATGGTTCACAGGTGTTGAATATTTTTCTGTAAGACGCACACATGACCGGTCAAATGTCTTAAGCCTGGTGTACACTGTGCGATTTTAAATAGTCCTTTGGGATTGTTGCTTGCCACACTGTGCGATCAAGATCGTAGTTAAGTCCATGTCACGCTGTATGATCTCAGTTTCCATCAATGTCAGACTGATTTTAAAGACTTTTTAAAATTGCACGCAAACAAACGCATTCGTAGTTTTATGTCATCGATCGACGACGGCTGAGCAAACACACACTGAAGTGAAGTCTAGCTAACCAAAACAACATCTAGCAGTTATTTTAATCATGACTTGTCTCGACTCTCGAGCATAAAAAGAAGAAAAAACGAACAAGACGAGTACCTGGAATTGTTTTTTTTAGCAAGATTTCTCTCCAGGCTGCTTCCTTTTTTATCCTATCATGGTACAGTGGCGATGACACGTTGTACAAACACTCTTATCTCTCCATAACACCTTCACAAGTCTACCTGGCTCTTTATGACATTTGTCTGCGTTGGTTTGTTGTTGTCGCACTAATTGTGTCATCGGGTTCTATGCTTCTATTGGTTCTTGATCTGCCGGCTGTCGTAGGGAGATGTCACACAATAGGATTGTGCCTCAAAATTTTTGACACTGACAGAATTTTGTCGAAGGATCATTTTGATCGCAACGGTCATTAATCGGCTGTCTGTGAACATGTCAAACTAGCGATCAAAGATGGCAGATTTTGGCACAGGATGCAGGAATCTTTAAGGATTTCAAAATTTGTCCCAGACAGCCAGGGCCGTAGCCAGGATTTTCTAAATACCGAGGTCCAAATATGAATTTTGGAGGGTTTGAACATTTTTTTTTATGTTGAATGATTAAGATCAAGTCAAAGACTGAAATCAATGTAAAAATAAAACCAATGAGTAAAATTTAAATTTGATGCTCCTAATCTCAATATTAGATTATAGATTATATTCGACTTTGCCTGGATTTCACAGACAAGAGTCACGTATACAATATGTGTAGCAATTATGAATATATTGTAGGCTAATGCTTTTTCTATCCTGAGCACAGTGGGCTACCTGCTCTTTCTGTCTTATCTCCATCATCTTCTCTCGTTCTTTTTTCCCCAGTCTCCTTCTCTTGCCCTGTATCTTTTCTCTTTTCAAATCTGAGCTTTGTTTGAAGCAGTCTTTTTATTTTCGTCTGTATCAGTAAAAACAAAATAAAGTTATACATTTACTGAAGGCTTCCAAGAAAACCATGTAAAGAAAACTTTATTAGTTTGCATTCCCTGATTATTAAGTCAGTCGTTTAACATTTTTATCATTAAATAGCTGTATAATATGCAATGTTTACTTACATTATCTCGCACATCGTCTCAGTCTAAAAGGCTTCGTGCTCTTTAGCTAATGTGAAGTGCAACTCTGCCTGCTGTGATTGGTCATTGCATGGGCAGACTTTGACGCGTGTGACATCACACTACAGCGAGTGCTGCCTGTTTCTCTTTTAAAAAACACTGCCAAGTTCTTACTGCCTTTAATTTGTTTGATATCACAACACCATCTGAATAAAGTGCCTACATTGTTTGGTATCAGGGCTTTAGATAACACAGTCTCACCCCATGTCGTCAATATTTGACGACACTTGACCATTCGTCAATATGTGACGCGGAGGGTATACCTTTCGCGTCATTTTTTGACGAACTGGGGACTTCAATACTATTACGTCCGTTGCATTCTCTTCTCCTATTTTCTTACCATTTTCGCGTCGGTTTAGGGTTGGATTACGCAAAATTAAACAGTGTACGCGAAATTAAACAGTGTACGCGAAATTAAACAGTTGTCACCTGGCGTTGGGGTTAGAAACAGTTGTCACCTGGCGTTGGGGTTAGAGTTAGGTTTGGGTAGGGATGTCATTATGTAAATCTAACCCTAAACCGACGCGAAAATGGTAAGAAAATAGGAGAAGAGAATGCAACGGACGTAATAGTATTGAAGTCCCCAGTTCGTCAAAAAATGACGCGAAAGTTATACCCTCCGCGTCGCATATTGACGAATGGTCAAGTGTCGTCAAATATTGACGACATGGGGTGAGACATGTGCTGCGTCCGAAAACTCAAGGCAGTGACTCGTTGCCTCGCTGCCTCATGAGGAAATGACTTCGGAGGCATGAAGGTAGCTCATAGAAAGACTTTCGGACACACTTCTAAGGCAGCGTGTTTGAAATTTAAACAGAGAGCGCCTTTGTGATAACTAATCACGTATATGAAAACTACAATACTAATTTCTCGCTAGAAATGCAATTAAAAGGTGTAAAAAGTGAAAATATACCTTTATTTACACTAAATTGGTGGTCCAGTCGCGTCCTTGGCCGCCATTTTATTTTTTCGAACTCAACCGGACTCGACCAATCACATTCTTAATGTACGTCCACGCATAGGTATCTCAGGAGACAGGAAGTAAACCAAACATTGAATTCGGACATGCCTTGATGCCTTGCTGCCTTGGAAAGCTGCCTCAGAAGGCAGCAATTTAGAGTTTTCGGACGCAGCCTTAGACTAACATTTGGGAGGGGTGGCACTGGTGTCATCAAGTTAAAGGTGTAGCGGAGGATTTTCTCGAATTTTAGAAAATAACCGTCTTCTACAATTTTTTAAAAAATGCAATTGCGCAACACCCCTGATTGACAACTACAGTAGGAGGACCAATAGTCTTGATGATCCACCCGGAAAAAGAAAATCCTCTGCAATATCTTTAATAGTTATTTTGGAAGCACAAGAGTTACGAGTTGGGGCAAGAAAGAAAGAAACAATGAAACTACATCCAAATGTGTTTAATGCATGAATATATTTATTAGAATTAATACAGATAATTTCTTGCTTATGGATAAACAACTCTTTTAGCATTGTTAAGGTACTCCTAGTGTTGATCTTTCCTAAACAGTAAAACTGACTGTATGCTTTTACAACTAGGAGTGTAACTATAATTTGTGATACACCATAATAATGCCTGACTGTCTAAATCAATTCTGAATAACAGTGGCAAAACTATGCACAGCTCTTTCATGTACTATGGCTCTTTGATCAGTAGTAGGTCCTTATCAATATAAAATCATTATCAATCTAAAAAGACTTTGAGTCGTTTATAACATCCATTTGAAAAAGCAACACTCATCAAACATAATCATTATAAATATTTTTTATTATCATGAAAATACCTGAAACGTTTTTAAATCACACAATGTATTGTTACACTCATACTTTTAACTAACTTTACCAATCCATTAAGTAAACCTTATTATAGTTGACATAACGAGAATAAAATACTATATATTTTAAATAGACAAAAGTTTTTGTTAAAAAATCACTGCTGGACCTCAGTATGCCAAATTACTCATAAATAATGTTTCACCCCTTCATGGACGCGAGTGTCCATTATCCATAAAAGATATAAAGGAGGTGAAATCAGGTTCTTGCTTTTCATTGTGTCCACAACGAACCCAATAAATTGAGCTCAGGTGGTGTTGTTTGAGTACGCTGGCATGATAAAAAGTTTTTCTTTTAAAGTATCTCGGACTTGAACTTGTGAACGACATCTGGCGTGAACACATTGAATACAATGCCCGCAAAATGAGAGATGAGGAGGCGTCAGGGGAGAGTGACTGGATGAGCCATAGATTTAATCGCTTGCATAATAGAAGAGTATTAAAAATAAAAAATATGTACTAATCAGTTTTGCAGTGGCATTGTTCAACCACTTTAAAATTGTAAAACCATTTGGTCACAATGTAGAGTTTAGGATATAATTTTAACATTCATATGAAGACCTCAGTGTGTACGACATGTTTTCTTGTCAATAGGCTTTATGCCCAGCTGCACTACTTCCTGAACTTCAGCCAGCTCCTTGTTTCCTGTCTGCCATTATTGGACAAACTGTTTAATCCAGGTGTGTCTGATTATTGTTGTTGTGACTACTGAGGTCAGGCACACCTGGATTAATCAGTTTGTCCAATAATGCCAGACAGGAAACAAGGAGCTGGCCGAAGTTCAGGAAGTAGTCCAGCTGGGCACAAAGCCTATTAGCTTTATTATCAGACTCTTAATGGATTTTGCCAACAAACCGATATTTCTGAATGGCCCGAGGTTGAGATTAAGTAGATTTGAAGTGAAAGTATTTGATGAACATATAATACGTGCAGAGAGCATTCAGTTAATAGTATTTTTTTTTTTTTTTTGATGGAAGTGGTGTTTAGGTTTTTGCTTTTGAGCTCTTCATATCTTCCTCTTTTCACTTCAGCAAGGCAGGTGTACACATCAGTGAAAACAGCAGAACAAGATAACAGGCTCTTCATTTTACACATCATTTCAACATCCACATTTCTTCTGCTTGTGTTGAATGTCCTGGCAGTCTCCAAGTATGTGTGCTATTGTAAAGGGCTGCTGGTTTGCACTAAACAGCAGACAGTGCTCACCTGTGATGTTTAACTGGCTTGTTATTGCTTTTG